>NW_028157002.1:37500-49425 GCF_964263955.1 Coregonus lavaretus | reverse complement strand
TAGTTGTAAAATACTGAACTTCACCTTTAAAACACTAATAAACAACAAACAAAACAAACAATGGTTAGTATGACTATTAAACAGTTTGTTAATATTTCATTAGCTTGATTAATTCTACCTCTAGAAGGCTTCTAGTGGGAGTCGTGATAGACCAGCAGCTCCTTCTATAGGCCTGAGTGTAGAATCACAGGACACTGCACACTACTGTGGATGTCAATATACAGTGCATTGGGAAAGTATTCAGACCCCTTGACTTTTTTCACATTTTGCTACGTTACAGACTTATTCTAAAATTGATTAAATAGATACAATCTACACACAATACCCCCTAATGACAAACCGAAAACAGGTGTTTAGAAATGTTTGCACATTTATTAAAATAAGAAACAGAAATACCTTATTTACATAAGTATTCAGACCCTTTGCTATGACACTCGAAATTGAGCTCAGGTGCATCCTGTTTCCATTGATCATCCTTGAGGTGTTTCTACAACTTGATTGGAGTCCACTTGTGGTAAATTCAATTGATTGGACATGATTGGGAAAGGCACACACCTGTCTATATAAGGTCCCACAGTTGACAGTGCATGTCGGAGAAAAAACCAAGCCATGAGGTCGAAGGAATTGTCCGTAGAGCTCCGGGACAGGATTGTGTCGAGGCACAGATCTGGGGAAGGATACCAAAAAATGTCTGCAGCATTGAAGGTCCCCAAGAACACAGTGGCCTCCGTCATTCTTAAATGGAAGAAGTTTAGAACCACCAAGACTCTTCCTAGAGCTGGCCGCCGGCCAAACTGAGCAATCGGGGGAGAAGGGCCTTGGTCAGGGAGGTGACCAAGAACCCAATGGTCGCTCTGACAGAGCTCCAGAGTTCCTCTGTGGATATGGGAGAACCTTCCAGAAGGACAACCATCTCTGCAGCACTCCACCAATCAGGCCTTTATGGTAGAGTGGCCAGACGGAAGCCACTCCTCAGTAAAAGGCACGTGACAGCTCGCTTGGAGTTTGCCAAAAGGCACCTAAAGACTCTCAGACCATGAGAAACAAGATTCTCTGGTCTGATGAAACCAAGATTGAACTCTTTGGCATGAATGCCAAGTGTCACGTCCGGAGGAAACCTGGCACTACCCCTACGGTGAAGCATGGTGGTGGCAGCATCATGCTGTGGAGATTTATTTAAGCGGCAGGGATTAGGAGACTAGTCAGGATCGAGGGAAAGATGAACGGAGCAAAGTACACAGAGATCCTTGATGAAAACCTGCTCCAGAGCGCTCAGAACCTCAGACTGGGGCGAAGGTTCACCTTCCAACAGGACAACGACCCTAAGCACACAGTCAAGACAAAGCAGGAGTGGCTTCGGAACAAGTCTCTGAATGTCCTTGAGTGGCCCTGCCAGAGCTCGGACTTGAACCCGATCGAACATCTCTGGAGAGACCTGAAAATAGCTGTGCAGTGACGATTCCCATCCAACCTGACAGACCTTGAGAGGATCTGCAGAGAAGAATGGGAGAAACTCCCCAAATACAGTCCAAGAATTGAGGCTGTAATCGCTGCCAAAGGTGCTTCAACAAAGTACTGACAAAGTACACAACACCCCATAATGACAAAGCAAAAACAGGTTTTTAGAAATGTTAGCAAATTTATAAAAACTAAAAAACGGAAATATGACATTTACATAAGTATTCAGTATTTAACTGAATACTTATGTAAATGTCATATTTCCGTTTTTTAGTTTTTATAAATTTGCTAACATTTCTAAAAACCTGTTTTTGCTTTGTCATTATGGGGTGTTGTGTGTAGATGAATGAGGGAAAAATAAGGCTGTGACGTAACAAAATGTGGAAAAAGTCAAGGGGTCTGAATACTTTCCGAATGGACTGTATATAGCGCTGTGTCAACATACACTATATATACAGCAGTATGTGGACTCCCCTTCAAATTAGTGGATTCGGCTGTTTCAGCCACACCCGTTGCTGACAGGTGTATAAAAAACAGCCATGCAATCTCCATAGACAAACATTGGCAGTAGAATGGCCTTACTGAAGAGCTCAGTAACTTTCAACGTGGCACTGTCATAGGATGCCACCTTTCCAACAAGTCAGTTTGGCAATATCTGCCCTGCTAGAGCTGCCCCGGTCAACTGTAAGTGAGTAAAGCCCCCATTGAATACTGGAGCAGTGGAAACGCGTTCTCTCGAGTGATGAATCATGCTTCACCATCTGGCAGTCCGACGGATGAATCTGGGCTTGGCGGATGCCAGGAGTACGCTACCTGTCCCAATGCATAGTGCCAACTGTAAAGTTTGGTGGAGGAGGAATAATGGTCTGGGGCTGTTTTTAATGGTTCGGGCTAGGCCCCTTAGTTCCAGTGAAGGGAAATTATGTCAAGAACAGCTCAAATAAGCAAAGAGAAATGACAGTCCATCATTACTTTAAGACATGAAGGTCAGTCAACACGGAACATTTCAAGAACTTCGAAAGTTTCTTCAAGTGCAGTTGCAAAAACCATCAAGCGCTATGATGAAACTGGTTCTCATGAGGACCGCCACAGGAATGGAAGACCCAGAGTTACCTCTGCTGCAGAGGATAAGTTCATTAGAATTACCAGCCTAAGAAATTGCAGCCCAAATAAGTGCATCACAGAGTTCAAGTAACAGACACATCTCAACATCAACTGTTCAGAGGAGACTGTGTGAAATCAGGCCTTCATGGTCGAATTGCAGCAAAGAAACCACTACTAAAGGACACCAATAAGAAGAAGAGACTTGCTTGGGCCAAGAAACACAAGTAATGGATATTAGGCCTGTGGACATTTGTCCTTTGGTCTGGAGTCCAAATTGGAGATTTTTGGTTCCAACCGCCGTGTCTTTGAGACGTGGTGTGGGTGAACGGATGATCTCCGCATGTGTAGTTCCCACCGTGAAGCATGGAGGAGGAGGTGTTATGGTGTGGGGGTGCTTTGCTGGTGACACTGTCTGTGATTTATTTAGAATTCAAGGCACACTTAACCAGCATGGCTACCACAGCATTCTGCAGCGATACGCCATCCCATCTGGTTTGGGCTTAATGGGACTATCAATTGTTTTTCAACAGGACAATGACCCAACACACCTCCAGGCTGTGTAAGGGCTATTTGACCAAGAAGGAGAGTGATGGAGTGCTGCATCAGATGACCTGGCCTCCACAATCACCCAACCTCAACCCAATTGAGATGGTTTGGGATGAGTTGTACCGCAGAGTGAAGGAAAAGCCGGTAACAAGTGCTCAGCATATGTGAGAACTCCTTCAAGACTATAAATACTTATTTTCCACCTACAATGTGATTTTCTGGATTTTTTCCCCTCAATTTGTCTGTCATAGTTGACTTGTACCTATGATGAAAATTACAGGCCTCTCCCATCTTTTTAAGTGGGAGAACTTGCACAATTGGTGGCTGACTAAATACTTTTTTTCCCTTTGTTTAACACTTTTTTGTTTACTACATGATTCCATATGTGTTATTTCATAGTTTTGATGTCTTCACTATTATTCTACAATGTAGAAAATAGTAAAAATAAAGAAAAACCCTGGATTGAGTAGGTGGTCTAAAACTTTTGACTGGTACTGTATATACAGTGCATTCAGATAGTATTCAGACCCCTTGACTTTTTCCACATTTTGTTACGTTACAGCCTTATTCTAAAATGGATTACATTATTTTCCCCCCTCATCAATCTACGCACAATACCCCATAATGCCAAAGCAAAAACAGGTTTTTAGAAATGTTTGCAAATGTAAAAAAAAAAAACGGAAATATCTCATTTGCATAAATTTTCAGACCCTTTACTCAGTACTTTTTTGAAGCACCTTTGGCAGCGATTACAGCCTCGAGTCTTCTTGGGTATGATGCTACAAGCTTGGCACACCTGTATTTGGGGAGTTTCTCACATTCTTCTCTGCAGATCCTCTCAAGCTCTGTCAGGTTGGATGGGGCCCCTCAAGGACATCGAGACTTGTCCCGAAATAGCTGCACAGCTATTTTCAGGTCTCTCCAAAGATCAGGTTTATGTCCGAGCTCTGGCTGGGCCCCTCAAGGACATCGAGACTTGTCCCGAAGCCACTCCTGCGTTGTTTTGGCTGTTTGCTTAGAGTCGTTGTCCTGTTGGAAGGTGAACCTTCGCCCCAGTCTGAGGTCCTGAGCACTCTGGAGCAGGTTTTCATCAAGGACTTCTCTGTACTTTGCTCCGTTCATCTTTCCCTCAATCCTGACTAGTCTCTCAGTCCCTGCCGCTGAAAAACATCCCCACAGCATGATGCTGCCACCACCATGCTTCACCGTAGGGATGGTGCCAGGTTTCCTCCAGACGTGACGCTTAGCATTCATGCCAAAGAGTTCAATCTTGGTTTCATCAGACCAGAGAATCTTGTTTCTCATGGTCTGAGAGTATTTAAGTGCCTTTTGGCGAACTCCAAGCGGGCTGTCATGTGCCTTTTACTGAGGAGTGGCTTCTGTCTGGCCACTCTACCATAAAGGCCTGATTTGTGGAGTGCTGCAGAGATAGTAGTCCTTCTGGAAGGTTCTCCCATCTCCACAGAGGAACTCTAGAGCTCTGTCAGAGTGACCATTGGGTTCTTGGTCACCTCCCAGACCAAGGCCCTTCTCCCCCGATTGCTCAGTTTGGCCGGGCGGCCAACTCTAGGAAGCGTCTTGATGGTTCCAAACCTCTTCCATTTAAGAATGATGGAGGCCACTGTGTTCTTGGGGACCTTCAATGCTGCAGACATTTTTGTGCCTCGACACAATCCTGTCTCGGAGCTCTACGGACAATTCTTTCGACCTCATGGCTTGGTTTTTGCTCTGACATGCACTGTCAACTGTGGGACCTTATATAGACAGGTGTGTGCCTTTCCAAATCATGTCCAATCAATTGAATTTACCACAAGTGGACTCCAATCAAGTTGTAGAAACACCTCAAGGATGATCAATGGAAACAGGATGCACCTGAGCTCAATTTCGAGTCTCATAGCAAAGGGTCTGAATACTTATGTAAATAAGGTATTTTCTGTTTTTTAATTTGTAATACATTTGCAAACATTTCTAAAAACCTGTTTTCACTTTGTCAGTATGGGGTATTGTGTGTAGATTGATGAGGAAAATGTTTTATTTAATCAATTTTAGAATAAGGCTGTAACGTAACAAAATGTGGAAAAAGTCAAGGGGTCTGAATACTTTCCGAATGCACTGTATAGTGTGTGTGTGTGTTTTATCCAGTGTGTGTGTGTGTTTATCCAGTGTGTGTGTGTATGTGTGTGTGTGTGTGTATCCAGTGTGTGCCCTACCTCAGTAGCGTACAGTATATCCATGATCTTGGAGAGTGTTGGGCTGACGTTGGTTTCATTCTCCTGACAGATCAACTCGATGTCTCTCAGCTTACTGAAGTAGAAATCTCTTTCCTTCTTCAGACCATCCACCAACAGCTTCAGATCCAACATCTACACAGAGGGAGCTGTGTTCATGTTCATCTCTACAGAGGGAGCTGTGTTCATGTTCATCTCTACAGAGGGAGCTGTGTTCATGTGTCATTTTGAAATCAAGGAGGTATTTGTTTTCAGGAGTGTGTCCATGTGTACTTCAATTTTACTATGTGTGTGTAGAAGTGAGAATAAGTGTGTGTAGGAGTGAGAATATAAATGTGTGTGTAGGAGTGAGAATACGTGTGTAGGAGTGAGAATACGTGTGTGTAGGAGTGAGAATATAAATGTGTGTGTAGGAGTGAGAATACGTGTGTGTAGGAGTGAGAATACGTGTGTGTAGGAGTGAGAATACGTGTGTGTAGGAGTGAGAATACGTGTGTGTAGGAGTGAGAATACGTGTGTGTAGGAGTGAGAATACGTGTGTGTAGGAGTGAGAATACGTGTGTGTAGGAGTGAGAATACGTGTGTGTAGGAGTGAGAATACGTGTGTGTAGGAGTGAGAATACGTGTGTGTAGGAGTGAGAATACGTGTGTAGGAGTGAGAATACGTGTGTGTAGGAGTGAGAATACGTGTGTAGGAGTGAGAATACGTGTGTGTAGGAGTGAGAATACGTGTGTAGGAGTGAGAATACGTGTGTGTAGGAGTGAGAATACGTGTGTAGGAGTGAGAATACGTGTGTGTAGGAGTGAGAATACGTGTGTGTAGGAGTGAGAATACGTGTGTGTAGGAGTGAGAATACGTGTGTAGGAGTGAGAATACGTGTGTGTAGGAGTGAGAATACGTGTGTGTAGGAGTGAGAATACGTGTGTGTAGGAGTGAGAATACGTGTGTGTAGGAGTGAGAATACGTGTGTGTAGGAGTGAGAATACGTGTGTGTAGGAGTGAGAATACGTGTGTGTAGGAGTGAGAATACGTGTGTGTAGGAGTGAGAATACGTGTGTGTAGGAGTGAGAATACGTGTGTAGGAGTGAGAATACGTGTGTGTAGGAGTGAGAATACGTGTGTGTAGGAGTGAGAATACGTGTGTGTAGGAGTGAGAATACGTGTGTAGGAGTGAGAATACGTGTGTGTAGGAGTGAGAATACGTGTGTAGGAGTGAGAATACGTGTGTGTAGGAGTGAGAATACGTGTGTGTAGGAGTGAGAATACGTGTGTGTAGGAGTGAGAATACGTGTGTGTAGGAGTGAGAATACGTGTGTGTAGGAGTGAGAATACGTGTGTAGGAGTGAGAATACGTGTGTGTAGGAGTGAGAATACGTGTGTGTAGGAGTGAGAATACGTGTGTAGGAGTGAGAATACGTGTGTGTAGGAGTGAGAATACGTGTGTAGGAGTGAGAATACGTGTGTGTAGGAGTGAGAATACGTGTGTGTAGGAGTGAGAATACGTGTGTGTAGGAGTGAGAATACGTGTGTAGGAGTGAGAATACGTGTGTGTAGGAGTGAGAATACGTGTGTGTAGGAGTGAGAATACGTGTGTGTAGGAGTGAGAATACGTGTGTGTAGGAGTGAGAATACGTGTGTGTAGGAGTGAGAATACGTGTGTGTAGGAGTGAGAATACGTGTGTGTAGGAGTGAGAATACGTGTGTGTAGGAGTGAGAATACGTGTGTGTAGGAGTGAGAATACGTGTGTGTAGGAGTGAGAATACGTGTGTGTAGGAGTGAGAATACGTGTGTGTAGGAGTGAGAATACGTGTGTGTAGGAGTGAGAATACGTGTGTGTAGGAGTGAGAATACGTGTGTGTAGGAGTGAGAATACGTGTGTAGGAGTGAGAATACGTGTGTGTAGGAGTGAGTATATATACAGTTCCAGTCAAAGATTCGGACACACTCCTGAAAACAAATACCTCATCCCAGGTTTTCTTCTATTTTTTAAAACTATTTTCTACATCGTAGAATAATAGTGAAGATATCAAAACTATGAAATAACACATATGGAATCATGTAGTAACCAAAGAAGTGTTAAACAAATCAAAATATATTTTATATTTGAGATTCTTCAAAGTAGCCACCCTTTGCCTTGATGACAGCTTTGTGAGAGTATATATATGTGTGTAGGAGTGAGAATATATACAGTTGAAGTCGGAAGTTTACATACACTTCGGTTGGAGTCATTAAAACTTGTTTTTCAACCACTCCACAAATGTCTTGTTAGCAAACTATAGTTTTGGCAAGTCGGTTAGGACATCTACTTTGTGCATGACACAAGTCATTTTTCCAACAATTGTTTACAGACAGATTATTTCACTTATAATTCACTGTATCACAATTCCAGTGGGTCAGAAGTTTACATACACTAAATTGACTGTGCCTTTAAACAGCTTGGAAAATTCCAGAAAATGATGTCATGGCTTTAGAAGCTTCTGATAGGCTAATTGACATAATTTGAGTCAATTGGAGGTGTACCTGTGGATATATTTCAAGGCCTACCTTCAAACTCAGTGGCTCTTTGCTTGACATCATGGGAAAATCAAAAGAAATCAGCCAAGACCTCCACAAGTCTGGTTCATCCTTGGGAGCAATTTCCAAATGCCTGAAGGGACCACGTTCATCTGTACAAACAATAGTACGCAAGTATAAACACCATGGGACCACGCAGCCGTCATACCGCTCAGGAAGGAGACGCGTTCTGTCTCCTAGAGATGAATGTACTTTGGTTCGAAAAGTGCAAATCAATCCCAGAACAACAGCAAAGGACCTTGTGAAGATGCTGGAGGAAACAGGTACAAAAGTATCTATATCCACAGTAAAACGAGTCCTATATCGACATAAGCTGAAAGGCCGCTCAGCAAGGAAGAAGCCACTGCTCCAAAACTGCCATAAAAAAGCCAGACTACGATTTGCAACTGCACATGGGGACAAAGATCGTACTTTATGGATAAATGTCCTCTGGTCTGATGAAACAAAAATAGAACTGTTTGGCCATAATGACCATCGTTATGTTTGGAGGAAAAAGGGGGATCTTGCAAGCTGAAGAACACCATCCCAACCGTGAAGCACGGGGGTGGCAGCATCATGCTCTGGGGGTGCTTTGCTGCAGGAGGGACTGGTGCACTTAACAAAATAGATGGCATCATGAGGAAGGAAAATTATGTGGATATATTGAAGCTACATCTCAAGACATCAGTCAGGAATTTAAAGCTTGGTCGCAAATGGGTCTTCCAAATGGACAATGACCCCAAGCATACTTCCAAAGTTGTGGCAAAATGGCTTAAGGACAACAAAGTCAAGGTATTGGAGTGGCCATCACAAAGCCCTGACCTCAATCCTATAGAACATTTGTGGGCAGAACTGAAAAAGCGTGTGCGAGCAAGGAGGCCTACAAACCTGACTCCATTACACCAGCTCTGTCAGGAGGAATGGGCCAAAATTCACCCAACTTATTGTGGGAAGCTTGTGGAAGGCTACCCGAAACGTTTGACCCAAGTTCAACAATTTAAAGGCAATGCTACCAAATACTGATTGAGTGTATGTAAACTTCTGACCCACTGGGAATGTGATGAAAGAAATAAAAGCTGAAATAAATCATTCTCTCTACTATTATTCTGACATTTCACATTCTTAAAATAAAGTGGTGATCCTAACTGACCTAAGACAGGGAATTTTTACTAGGATTGTAAGGTGTATGTAAACTTCAGACTTCAACTGTATGTGTGTGTAGGAGTGAGTATATATGTGTGTGTAGGAGTGAGTATATATATGTGTGTAGGAGTGAGTATATATGTGTGTGTAGGAGTGAGAGTATATATATATATGTGTGTAGGAGTGAGTATATATGTGTGTGTAGGAGTGAGAGTATATATATATGTGTGTAGGAGTGAGTATATATATGTGTGTAGGAGTGAGTATATATGTGTGTGTAGGAGTGAGTATATATGTGTGTGTAGGAGTGAGTATATATGTGTGTGTAGGAGTGAGTATATATGTGTGTGTAGGAGTGAGTATATATGTGTGTGTAGGAGTGAGTATATATGTGTGTGTAGGAGTGAGTATATATGTGTGTGTAGGAGTGAGTATATATGTGTGTGTAGGAGTGAGTATATATGTGTGTGTAGGAGTGAGTATATATGTGTGTGTAGGAGTGAGTATATATGTGTGTGTAGGAGTGAGTATATATGTGTGTGTAGGAGTGAGTATATATGTGTGTGTAGGAGTGAGTATATATGTGTGTGTAGGAGTGAGTATATATGTGTGTGTAGGAGTGAGTATATATGTGTGTGTAGGAGTGAGTATATATATGTGTGTAGGAGTGAGAATATATGTGTGTGTAGGAGTGAGTATATATGTGTGTGTAGGAGTGAGTATATATATGTGTGTAGGAGTGAGTATATATATGTGTGTAGGAGTGAGTATATATGTGTGTGTAGGAGTGAGTATATATATGTGTGTAGGAGTGAGTATATATATGTGTGTAGGAGTGAGAATATATGTGTGTGTAGGAGTGAGTATATATGTGTGTGTAGGAGTGAGTATATATATGTGTGTAGGAGTGAGTATATATATGTGTGTAGGAGTGAGTATATATGTGTGTGTAGGAGTGAGTATATATATGTGTGTAGGAGTGAGTATATATATGTGTGTAGGAGTGAGTATATATGTGAGTGTAGGAGTGAGTATATATATGTGTGTAGGAGTGAGTATATATATGTGTGTAGGAGTGAGTATATATGTGTGTGTAGGAGTGAGTATATATATGTGTGTAGGAGTGAGTATATATATGTGTGTAGGAGTGAGTATATATATGTGTGTAGGAGTGAGTATATATGTGTGTGTAGGAGTGAGTATATATGTGTGTAGGAGTGAGTATATATGTGTGTGTAGGAGTGAGTATATATGTGTGTGTAGGAGTGAGTATATATGTGTGTAGGAGTGAGTATATATGTGTGTGTAGGAGTGAGTATATATATGTGTGTGTAGGAGTGAGTATATATGTGTGTGTGTACCTGCTGGTTCAGTTCTAGGATCTCAGCGTCTGATGCTCCGTTTGCTCTGGTGGGCGTCACCCTGCGGTTGGGGGCAGAGTTGATCTGCCTCGGGTGGGCTTGGGCTGTCTTGGTCACCGTGGGAGATATCCTCTGGGGGCCTGGACACACAGCCAATCAGAACCAAGCCTATCAACAGCACCCAATCAACATCCCAGCCTGGACATTCAGCAGCCAACCAGATTCATCGACCCTGATACGCAATGCTGCGTTCATGTAAACAGTTTACGAGGTCAAAAACTCGTAGTTAAAGTCTTACTCCAGTCTCAATTACAATTGGAACCATGTAGGGGTCATGTCTGGAATGTGTTAGAGGCCGTCTGTTGCAATTCTCCCGGAGAATCTGATGGAGCTTGTCGGTCGACCTCCTTTGACACTAGCAAATTGCAAGCCAATCACCACAGAATGAGGGGCGTTCCCAAAGCATATTTTTGGTGACCACGTAGACAGAAAGCGCATACAGTGTTGAATTTTTATAAAAGGCAGGCAATATCATTACATTACATTTTAGTCATTTAGCAATATCATTACATTACATTTTAGTCATTTAGCAATATCATTTCATTTCTCCGAAAATGTTGTGGGTAACAGCGCAACGCTCCAGGTTAGGGGAGACTGGGGCTGTCATCCTGTTAACTCCTTAGGTTAGGGGAGACTGGGGCTGTCATCCTGTTAACTCCTTAGGTTAGGGGAGACTGGGGCTGTCATCCTGTTAACTCCTTAGGTTAGGGGAGACTGGGGCTGTCATCCTGTTAACTCCTTAGGTTAGGGGAGACTGGGGCTGTCATCCTGTTAACTCCTTAGGTTAGAGGAGACTGGGGCTGTCATCCTGTTAACTCCTTAGGTTAGGGGAGACTGGGGCTGTCATCCTGTTAACTCCTCAGTTTAGGGGAGACTGGGGCTGTGTCCTACTGTTAACACCTTAAGTTAGGGGAGACTGGGGATGGGAGTTAATACCTTTCAAACACAATGTCTTAGAAATAGTTATTTGTAAGTGTAACTTTGTATATAAGCATCCCCAACTGAGCATGAAGGCTAGCGCTTTTCAATAAATAATTGATAGCCTAGTGCCATAATTCAAGCAATAAAATAATAATATTTACTTTCACCTCCTATAAAAACACACAAATTCCCCTCACCTCAATGTTTTGATATGCTGATATGAATTTAGCAGCTGGATGACCTCTTGCAAAGTAGTCCCACATTTTGATCTTTAAATGATTGGGCTACACATCACCCTCTAGATTGGGCTTCATATCACCCTCTAGATTGGGCTTCATATCACCCTCTAGATTGGGCTACATATCACCCTCTAGATTGGGCTACATATCACCCTCTAGATTGGGCTACATATCACCCTCTAGATTGGGCTTCATATCACCCTCTAGATTGGGCTACATATCACCCTCTAGATTGGGCTACATATCACCCTCTAGATTGGGCTACATATCACCCTCTAGATTGGGCTTCATATCACCCTCTAGATTGGGC
>NW_028157002.1:30000-32500 GCF_964263955.1 Coregonus lavaretus | reverse complement strand
GGGAGCTTCATGACATGGGTTTCCATGGCCGAGCAGCCGCACACAAGCCTAAGATCACCATGCGCAATGCCAAGCATCGGCTGGAGTGGTGTAAAGCTCAGGGACATTGGACTCTGGAGCAGGGAAACGTGTTCTCTGGAGTGATGAATCACGCTTCACCATCTGGCAGTCCGACGGACGGATCTGGGTTTGGCGGATGCCAGGAGAACGCTGCCTGCCCCAATGCATAGTGCCAACTGTTTGGTGGAGGAGGAATAAAGGTCTGGGGCTGTTTTTCAGGGTTCGGGCTCCTTAGTTCCAGTGAAGGGAAATCTTAACGCTACAGCATACAATGCCATTCTAGACGATTGTGTGCTTCCAACTTTGTGGCAACAGTTTGGGGAAGGCCTTTTCATGTTTAAGCATGACAATGCCCCCGTGCACAAAGCGAGGACCATACAGAAATGGTTTGTCAAGATCGGAATGGAAGAACTTGACCGGCCTGCACAGAGACCTGACCTCAACCCCATCAAACAGCTTTGGGATGAATTGGAACACCGACTGCGAGCCAGGCCTAATTGCCCAACATCAGTGCCCGACCTCACTAATGCTCTTGTGGCTGAATGGAAGCAAGTCCCCACAGCAATGTTCCAACATCTAGTGGAAAGCCTTCCCAGAAGAGTGGAGGCTGTTATAGCAGCAAAGGGGGGATGTTGGACCAGCAGGTGTCCACATACTGCTGGTCATGTAGTGTAGATGGAAGTGAACAAACGTTTTTCCATAAGAGCATTCTAACAATGTCAAGCACTCTCGTTATCGTCCTACAGATGGCAGTATTGCAGTAACACTCTCGTTATTGTCCTGCAGATGGCAGTATTGCAGTAACACTCTCATTATCGTCCTGAAGATGGCAGTATTGCAGTAGCACTCTCATTATCGTCCTGAAGATGGCAGTATTGCAGTAACACTCTCGTTATCGTCTTGAAGATGGCAGTATTGCAGTAACACTCTCGTTATCGTCCTGCAGATGGCAGTATTGCAGTAACAGGAATACCTATGTAAGAATGCTGTTCATTGACTATAGCTCAGCATTCAACACCATAGTACCCTCCAAGCTAATCATTAACCTTGAGGCCCTGGGTCTGAACTCCGCCCTGTGCAACTGGGTCCTGGAATTCCTGACGGGCCGCCCCCAGGTGGTGAAGGTAGGAAACAACACCTCCACTACGCTGATCCTCAACACTGGGGCCCCACAAGGGTGCGTGCTCAGCCACCTCCTGTACTCCAAGTTCACCCATGACTGCATCACCAAGTACGCCTCCAACTCAATCATCAAGTTTGCAGACGACACAACAGTAGTAGGCCTGATTACCAACAATGACGAGACCGCCTACAGGGAGCAGGTGAGGGCTCTGGGAGTGTGGTGCCAGGACAATAACCTCTCACTCAACGTCAACAAAACAAAGGAGCTGATCGTGGACTTCAGGAAACAGCAAAGGGAACACCCCCCTATCCACATTGACGGGACCGCAGTGGAGAAGGTGAAAAGCTTCAAGTTCCTCGGCGTACACATCACTGACAAACTGAAATGGTCCACCCACGCAGACAGTGTAGTGAAGAAGGCGCAACAGCAAGTACCCTGCCCTGAACTTCGTCACTGTCACTAGCCGGCTACCACCCTGTTACTCAACCCTGTACCTTAGAGGCTGCTGCCCTGTTATTAGAGTTATAGAGTGGTTATTGGAACATCCAGCCCCGGTCTCCCCTACTCATTGTGCTGGTTATTAGAGTGGTTATTAGAACATCCAGCCCCGGTCTCCCCTATTCATTGTGCTGGTTATTAGAGTGGTTATTAGAACATCCAGCCCCGGTCTCCCCTATTCATTGTGCTGGTTATTAGAGTGGTTATTGGAACATCCAGCCCCGGTCTCCCCTATTCATTGTGCAGTTATTAGAGTGGTTATTGGAACATCCAGCCCCGGTCTCCCCTATTCATTGTGCTGGTTATTAGAGTGGTTATTGGAACATCCAGCCCCGGTCTCCCCTATTCATTGTGCAGTTATTAGAGTGGTTATTGGAACATCCAGCCCCGGTCTCCCCTATTCATTGTGCAGTTATTAGAGTGGTTATTGGACCATCCAGCCCCGGTCTCCCCTAGTCATTGTGCTGGTTATTAGAGTGGTTATTGGACCATCCAGCCCCGGTCTCCCCTGATCATTGTGCAGTTATTAGAGTGGTTATTGGAACATCCAGCCCCGGTCTCCCCTAGTCATTGTGCAGTTATTAGAGTGGTTATTGGAACATCCAGCCCCGGTCTCCCCTAGTCATTGTGCTGGTTATTAGAGTGGTTATTGGAACATCCAGCCCCGGTCTCCCCTGATCATTGTGCAGTTATTAGAGTGGTTATTGGAACATCCAGCCCCGGTCTCCCCTAGTCATTGTGCAGTTATTAGAGTGGTTATTGGACCATCCAGCCCCGGTCTCCCCTAGTCATTGTGCAGTTATTAGAGTGGTTATTGGA
>NW_028157002.1:0-25000 GCF_964263955.1 Coregonus lavaretus | reverse complement strand
CCGAGCAGCCGCACACAAGCCTAAGATCACCATGCGCAATGCCAAGCATCGGCTGGAGTGGTGTAAAGCTCAGGGACATTGGACTCTGGAGCAGGGAAGCGTGTTCTCTGGAGTGATGAATCACGCTTCACCATCTGGCAGTCCGACGGACGGATCTGGGTTTGGCGGATGCCAGGAGAACGCTGCCTGCCCCAATGCATAGTGCCAACTGTTTGGTGGAGGAGGAATAAAGGTCTGGGGCTGTTTTTCAGGGTTCGGGCTCCTTAGTTCCAGTGAAGGGAAATCTTAACGCTACAGCATACAATGCCATTCTAGACGATTGTGTGCTTCCAACTTTGTGGCAACAGTTTGGGGAAGGCCTTTTCATGTTTAAGCATGACAATGCCCCCGTGCACAAAGCGAGGACCATACAGAAATGGTTTGTCAAGATCGGAATGGAAGAACTTGACCGGCCTGCACAGAGACCTGACCTCAACCCCATCAAACACCTTTGGGATGAATTGGAACGCCGACTGCGAGCAAGGCCTAATCGCCCAACATCAGTGCCCGACCTCACTAATGCTCTTGTGGCTGAATGGAAGCAAGTCCCCACAGCAATGTTCCAACATCTAGTGGAAAGCCTTCCCAGAAGAGTGGAGGCTGTTATAGCAGCAAAGGGGGGATGTTGGACCAGCAGGTGTCCACATACTGCTGGTCATGTAGTGTAGATGGAAGTGAACAAACGTTTTTCCATAAGAGCATTCTAACAATGTCAAGCACTCTCGTTATCGTCCTACAGATGGCAGTATTGCAGTAACACTCTCATTATCGTCCTACAGACTGACTGGCAGTATTTACAGACAATCACGGACTATAAAAGGAAAACCAGCCACGTCGCCGACACCGAGGTCTTGCTTCCGGACAAGCTAAACACCTTCTTCGCCCGCTTTGAGGATAATACAGTACCACCGACTCGGCCCACTACCAAGGACTGTGGCCTCTCCTTCTCCGTGGCCGACGTGAGTAAGACATTTAAGCGTGTTAACCCCCGCAAGGCTGCCGGCCCAGACGGCATCCCTAGCCGCGTCCTCAGAGCATGCGCAGACCAGCTGGCTGGTGTGTTTACGGATATATTCAATCTCTCCCTATCCAGTCTGCTGTCCCCACATGCTTCAAGATGGCCACCATTGTTCCTGTACCCAAGAAAGCAAAGTTAACTGAACTAAATGACTATCGCCCCGTAGCACTCACCTCTGTCATCATGAAGTGCTTTGAGAGACTAGTTAAGGATCATATCACCTCTATCTTACCTGACACCCTAGACCCACTTCAATTTGCTTACTGCCCCAATAGATCCACAGATGATGCAATCGCCATCACACTGCACACTGCCCTATCCCATCTGGACAAGAGGAATACCTATGGAAGAATGCTGTTCATTGACTGTAGCTCAGCATTCAACACCATATTACCCTCCAAGCTAATCATTAACCTTGAGGCCCTGGGTCTGAACTCCGCCCTGTGCAACTGGGTCCTGGAATTCCTGACGGGCCGCCCCCAGGTTGTGAAGGTAGGAAACAACATCTCCACTACGCTGATCCTCAACACAGGGGCCCCACAAGGGTGCGTGCTCAGCCCCCTCCTGTACTCCCTGTTCACCCATGACTGCGTCACCAAGTACGCCTCCAACTCAATCATCAAGTTTGCAGACGACACGACAGTAGTAGGCTTGATTACCAACAATGACGAGACAGCCTACAGGGAGCAGGTGAGGGCTCTGGGAGTGTGGTGCCAGGAAAATAACCTCTCACTCAATGTCAACAAAACAAAGGAGCTGATCGTGGACTTCAGGAAACAGCAGAGGGTGCACCCCCCTATCCACATCGACGGGACCGCAGTGGAGAAGGTGAAAAGCTTCAAGTTCCTCGGCGTACACATCACTGACAAACTGAAATGGTCCACCCACACAGACAGTGTGGTGAAGAAGGCGCAACAGCAAGTACCCTGCCCTGAACTTCGTCACTGTCACTAGCCGGCTACCACCCTGTTACTCAACCCTGTACCTTAGAGGCTACTACCCTGTTACTCAACCCTGTACCTTAGAGGCTACTACCCTGTTACTCAACCCTGTACCTTAGAGGCTACCACCCTGTTACTCAACCCTGTACCTTAGAGGCTACCACCCTGCACCTTAGAGGCTACCACCCTGTTACTCAACCCTGTACCTTAGAGGCTACCACCCTGTTACTCAACCCTGTACCTTAGAGGCTACTACCCTGTTACTCAACCCTGTACCTTAGAGGCTACCACCCTGTTACTCAACCCTGTACCTTAGAGGCTACTGCCCTGTTACTCAACCCTGTACCTTAGAGGCTACCACCCTGTTACTCAACCCTGTACCTTAGAGGCTACCACCCTGTTACTCAACCCTGTACCTTAGAGGCTACTGCCCTGTGTACATAGACATGGAATCACTGGTCACTTTAATAATGTTTACATACTGCTTTACTTATTTAATATGTGCATTATATACTGTATTCTACTCTATTCTAATCAATGTCACTCCGACATTGCTCAACCTAATATTTATATATTTCTTAATTCCATTATTTTACTTTTAGATGTGTGTATTGTAGTGAATTGTTAGATACTACTGCACTGTTGGAGCTAGGAACACAAGCATTTCGCAACACCCTGTGTCAGTGTGCAGCAGTAGGACGGAGTCAGAACTTTACTCGGAAAAGCAATACATCTAATTTCCACGCAGGGAAATACAAATGCTCACAGCAGTCATAAACACCAAACAAAGAACAATCACGCACAAAACCATGAGGGAAGCAGAGGGTTAAATAGGGGACTAATCATACGTGATGGGAACCAGGTGTGTACAATCAAGACAAAACAACATAGAAAAAGAAACGTAGATGGGTGGCAGCTAGAAGCCGATAGCCGCCCGCACAAGGAGAGGCACCAACTTCGGCGGAAGTCGTGACACACCCACAATAACATCTGCTAAATATGCGACCAATGAAATTTGATTTGATTTCTTAAAAGGGATACTGCGAGATTCTGGCATTTAAGCCCTTGTTCTACTTACCCAGAGTCAGATAAACTCGTGGACACCATTTTTATGTTATTGCGTGCAGTATATGATGGAATATGAGGGAAGTTAGCAGTAGTTTCGCAAGCCAATGCTAACTAGCGTTAGCGCAATGACTGGAAGTCTAGAGGTAAGGTAGCATTGCTGCTGTACCTGTAGACTTCCAGTCAATGTGCTAACGCTAGTTAGCATTGCAAGAATCTTGCAGTATCCCATAAGAGTCTAAGCTGTGGCGGGGGGGGGGCTTCTACTAAGATATATGGCATTTTTTTAAGAAGGTCATACCAAGGATCGTTTTGTTATTTGATTTAGAATTTTAAGACCCCTTGAAGTATAAAAAATATATATATAAAAAAAATTGATTAAAAAAGATCTGTGTTAGGCCAAATGCATTGAATAACAGATTCACTACATGGAACAACAGATAGTTTGTTCTGAAGTGTCTGAATCAGGAAACATTTTTTATTTTATTTTACTTTACATGCATTTAACCCCTCATTTTTTCAACTGGTAACGGGGGACTTTCAGACGAGTCTTGTCCTAGAGCAAAACAACCGACATGTTCGTGAGTCTCACCTTTCCACAGAGGGGTCATATCAGTGTGTAGCCCAAACGGTTTGGACGCTACAGACAGAAGTTGGCAGATCGTCTGTACCGACTTCAGACGAGTCCCAGGATGCTTCTGGGGGTCGTAGAGCCAAATGGAGAACACCATCGTGTTCGTGAGAGTCTCACCTTTCCAAAACGGAGAACACCATCGTGTGAGTCTCATAAGAGTTTGTATGCCAAACCGTTCGGACATTACACACGATTTTGTGAGAAGATAGATTTTTTTTGGGACGTCTCATGGCCTGACAAACACCGCTCTAGCTCTGTCACCTTTCACCGCTGTAGCTCTGTCACCGTTCACCGCAGATGCGGACGTGCGACATCGGGATGTGGTGGATGGAGACGCATCCAGAGCAACAGATATCTCTAGCTTAAACGGATGGATTTGGATGGGGATGGTTGTATTATGCTAATTAGATGTTGTGGTTTCCATTCCATTAACTCCATTCCAGACATTATTATGAGCCATTCTCCCCTCAGCAGCCTCCTCTGGGGCTACAGCCTCCTCTGGGGCTAACAGCCTCCTCTGGGGCTACAGCCTCCTCTGGGGCTAACAGCCTCCTCTGGGGCTACAGCCTCCTCTGGGGCTAATAGGACCAGCCGTCTCCTCTGGGGCTACAGCCTCCTCTGGGGCTAAAGTCTCCACTGGGGCTAACAGCCTCCTCTGGGGCTAACAGCCTCCACTGGGGCTAACAGCCTCCACTGGGGCTAACAGCCTCCTCTGGGGCTAACAGCCTCCACTGGGGCTAACAGCCTCCTCTGGGGCTAACAGCCTCCTCTGGGGCTAACAGCCTCCACTGGGGCTAACAGCCTCCACTGGGGCTAACAGCCTCCTCTGGGGCTAACAGCCTCCACTGGGGCTAACAGCCTCCTCTGGGGCTAACAGCCTCCTCTGGGGCTAACAGTCTCCTCTGGGGCTAACAGCCTCCTCTGGGGCTAACAGTCTCCTCTGGGGCTAACAGCCTCCTCTGGGGCTAACAGCCTCCTCTGGGGCTAACAGCCTCCTCTGGGGCTAACAGCCTCCTCTGGGACTAACAGCCTCCTCTGGGGCTAACAGTCTCCTCTGGGGCTAACAGCCTCCTCTGGGGCTAACAGTCTCCTCTGGGGCTAACAGCCTCCTCTGGGGCTAACAGCCTCCTCTGGGGCTAATAGGACCAGCAGTCTCCTCTGGGGCTACAGCCTCCTCTGGGACTAACAGCCTCCTCTGGGACTACAGCCTCCTCTGGGGCTAACGCTATCAGATAGGACCAGCAGCCCTCCTCTGGGGCTAACAGCCTCCTCTGGGGCTAACAGCCTCCTCTGGGACTAACAGCCTCCTCTGGGGCTAACAGCCTCCTCTGGGGCTAACAGCCTCCTCTGGGACTAACAGCCTCCTCTGGGGCTAACAGCCTCCTCTGGGGCTAACAGCCTCCTCTGGGGCTAACAGCCTCCACTGGGGCTAACGTATGTTATCAGATAGGACCAGCAGTCTCCACTGGGGCTAACGTATGTTATCAGATAGGACCAGCAGTCTCCACTGGGGCTAACGTATGTTATCAGATAGGACCAGCAGTCTCCACTGGGGCTAACGTATGTTATCAGATAGGACCAGCAGTCTCCACTGGGGCTAACGTATGTTATCAGATGGGACCAGCAGTCTCCACTGGGACTAACGTATGTTATCAGATGGGACCAGCAGTCTCCACTGGGGCTAACGTACGTTATCAGATGGGACCAGCAGTCTCCACTGGGGCTAACGTATGTTATCAGATAGGACCAGCAGTCTCCTCTGGGGCTAACGTATGTTATCAGATGGGACCAGCAGTCTCCACTGGGGCTAACGTTATCAGATGGGACCAGCAGTCTCCTCTGGGGCTAACGTACGTTATCAGATGGGACCAGCAGTCTCCTCTGGGGCTAACAGTCTCCTCTGGGGCTAACGTATGTTATCAGATAGGACCAGCAGTCTCCACTGGGGCTAACGTTATCAGATGGGACCAGCAGTCTCCTCTGGGGCTAACGTATGTTATCAGATGGGACCAGCAGTCTCCTCTGGGGCTAACGTATGTTATCAGATAGGACCAGCAGTCTCCACTGGGGCTAACGTATGTTATCAGATGGGACCAGCAGTCTCCACTGGGGCTAACGTATGTTATCAGATAGGACCAGCAGTCTCCTCTGGGGCTAACGTATGTTATCAGATGGGACCAGCAGTCTCCACTGGGGCTAACGTATGTTATCAGATGGGACCAGCAGTCTCCACTGGGGCTAACGTATGTTATCAGATGGGACCAGCAGTCTCCACTGGGGCTAACGTATGTTATCAGATAGGACCAGCAGTCTCCTCTGGGGCTAACGTATGTTATCAGATGGGACCAGCAGTCTCCTCTGGGGCTAACGTATGTTATCAGATAGGACCAGCAGTCTCCTCTGGGGCTAACGTTATCAGATGGGACCAGCAGTCTCCTCTGGGGCTAACGTATGTTATCAGATGGGACCAGCAGTCTCCACTGGGGCTAACGTACGTTATCAGATAGGACCAGCAGTCTCCACTGGGGCTAACGTATGTTATCAGATGGGACCAGCAGTCTCCACTGGGGCTAACGTATGTTATCAGATAGGACCAGCAGTCTCCACTGGGGCTAACGTATGTTATCAGATAGGACCAGCAGTCTCCTCTGGGGCTAACGTATGTTATCAGATGGGACCAGCAGTCTCCTCTGGGGCTAACGTATGTTATCAGATGGGACCAGCAGTCTCCACTGGGGCTAACGTTATCAGATGGGACCAGCAGTCTCCACTGGGGCTAACGTATGTTATCAGATGGGACCAGCAGTCTCCACTGGGGCTAACGTATGTTATCAGATGGGACCAGCAGTCTCCACTGGGGCTAACGTATGTTATCAGATAGGACCAGCAGTCTCCTCTGGGGCTAACGTATGTTATCAGATAGGACCAGCAGTCTCCTCTGGGGCTAACAGCCTCCTCTGGGGCTAACGTATGTTATCAGATAGGACCAGCAGTCTCCTCTGGGGCTAACAGCCTCCTCTGGGGCTAACGTATGTTATCAGATAGGACCAGCAGTCTCCTCTGGGGCTAACAGCCTCCTCTGGGGCTAACGTATGTTATCAGATAGGACCAGCAGTCTCCTCTGGGGCTAACGTATGTTATCAGATAGGACCAGCAGTCTCCTCTGGGGCTAACAGCCTCCTCTGGGGCTAACGTATGTTATCAGATAGGACCAGCAGTCTCCACTGGGGCTAACGTACGTTATCAGATAGGACCAGCAGTCTCCACTGGGGCTAACGTATGTTATCAGATAGGACCAGCAGTCTCCACTGGGGCTAACGTATGTTATCAGATAGGACCAGCAGTCTCCACTGGGGCTAACGTATGTTATCAGATAGGACCAGCAGTCTCCACTGGGGCTAACGTATGTTATCAGATGGGACCAGCAGTCTCCACTGGGGCTAACGTATGTTATCAGATAGGACCAGCAGTCTCCACTGGGGCTAACGTATGTTATCAGATAGGACCAGCAGTCTCCTCTGGGGCTAACGTATGTTATCAGATGGGACCAGCAGTCTCCTCTGGGGCTAACGTATGTTATCAGATGGGACCAGCAGTCTCCTCTGGGGCTAACGTATGTTATCAGATGGGACCAGCAGTCTCCACTGGGGCTAACGTTATCAGATGGGACCAGCAGTCTCCACTGGGGCTAACGTATGTTATCAGATGGGACCAGCAGTCTCCACTGGGGCTAACGTATGTTATCAGATGGGACCAGCAGTCTCCACTGGGGCTAACGTATGTTATCAGATAGGACCAGCAGTCTCCACTGGGGCTAACGTATGTTATCAGATGGGACCAGCAGTCTCCTCTGGGGCTAACGTATGTTATCAGATAGGACCAGCAGTCTCCTCTGGGGCTAACGTTATCAGATAGGACCAGCAGTCTCCACTGGGGCTAACGTATGTTATCAGATGGGACCAGCAGTCTCCTCTGGGGCTAACGTATGTTATCAGATGGGACCAGCAGTCTCCTCTGGGGCTAACAGCCTCCTCTGGGGCTAACGTATGTTATCAGATAGGACCAGCAGTCTCCTCTGGGGCTAACGTATGTTATCAGATAGGACCAGCAGTCTCCACTGGGGCTAACGTATGTTATCAGATGGGACCAGCAGTCTCCACTGGGGCTAACGTATGTTATCAGATGGGACCAGCAGTCTCCACTGGGGCTAACGTACGTTATCAGATAGGACCAGCAGTCTCCACTGGGGCTAACGTACGTTATCAGATAGGACCAGCAGTCTCCACTGGGGCTAACGTATGTTATCAGATGGGACCAGCAGTCTCCACTGGGGCTAACGTATGTTATCAGATGGGACCAGCAGTCTCCACTGGGGCTAACGTACGTTATCAGATAGGACCAGCAGTCTCCACTGGGGCTAACGTATGTTATCAGATAGGACCAGCAGTCTCCACTGGGGCTAACGTATGTTATCAGATGGGACCAGCAGTCTCCTCTGGGGCTAACGTATGTTATCAGATGGGACCAGCAGTCTCCACTGGGGCTAACGTATGTTATCAGATGGGACCAGCAGTCTCCACTGGGGCTAACGTATGTTATCAGATGGGACCAGCAGTCTCCTCTGGGGCTAACGTATGTTATCAGATAGGACCAGCAGTCTCCTCTGGGGCTAACAGTCTCCTCTGGGGCTAACGTATGTTATCAGATGGGACCAGCAGTCTCCTCTGGGGCTAACGTATGTTATCAGATAGGACCAGCAGTCTCCACTGGGGCTAACGTATGTTATCAGATGGGACCAGCAGTCTCCTCTGGGGCTAACGTATGTTATCAGATGGGACCAGCAGTCTCCTCTGGGGCTAACGTATGTTATCAGATGGGACCAGCAGTCTCCTCTGGGGCTAACGTTATCAGATGGGACCAGCAGTCTCCTCTGGGGCTAACGTATGTTATCAGATAGGACCAGCAGTCTCCACTGGGGCTAACGTATGTTATCAGATGGGACCAGCAGTCTCCACTGGGGCTAACGTTATCAGATGGGACCAGCAGTCTCCACTGGGGCTAACGTATGTTATCAGATGGGACCAGCAGTCTCCTCTGGGGCTAACGTATGTTATCAGATAGGACCAGCAGTCTCCACTGGGGCTAACGTATGTTATCAGATGGGACCAGCAGTCTCCACTGGGGCTAACGTATGTTATCAGATGGGACCAGCAGTCTCCACTGGGGCTAACGTATGTTATCAGATAGGACCAGCAGTCTCCTCTGGGGCTAACGTATGTTATCAGATGGGACCAGCAGTCTCCACTGGGGCTAACGTTATCAGATGGGACCAGCAGTCTCCTCTGGGGCTAACGTATGTTATCAGATGGGACCAGCAGTCTCCACTGGGGCTAACGTATGTTATCAGATGGGACCAGCAGTCTCCACTGGGGCTAACGTATGTTATCAGATGGGACCAGCAGTCTCCACTGGGGCTAACGTATGTTATCAGATAGGACCAGCAGTCTCCTCTGGGGCTAACGTATGTTATCAGATGGGACCAGCAGTCTCCACTGGGGCTAACGTATGTTATCAGATAGGACCAGCAGTCTCCTCTGGGGCTAACGTATGTTATCAGATAGGACCAGCAGTCTCCACTGGGGCTAACGTATGTTATCAGATGGGACCAGCAGTCTCCTCTGGGGCTAACGTATGTTATCAGATGGGACCAGCAGTCTCCACTGGGGCTAACGTTATCAGATGGGACCAGCAGTCTCCACTGGGGCTAACGTATGTTATCAGATGGGACCAGCAGTCTCCACTGGGGCTAACGTATGTTATCAGATAGGACCAGCAGTCTCCACTGGGGCTAACGTATGTTATCAGATGGGACCAGCAGTCTCCACTGGGGCTAACGTATGTTATCAGATGGGACCAGCAGTCTCCACTGGGGCTAACGTATGTTATCAGATGGGACCAGCAGTCTCCACTGGGGCTAACGTTATCAGATGGGACCAGCAGTCTCCACTGGGGCTAACGTATGTTATCAGATAGGACCAGCAGTCTCCTCTGGGGCTAACGTATGTTATCAGATGGGACCAGCAGTCTCCACTGGGGCTAACGTATGTTATCAGATAGGACCAGCAGTCTCCACTGGGGCTAACGTTATCAGATGGGACCAGCAGTCTCCTCTGGGGCTAACGTATGTTATCAGATGGGACCAGCAGTCTCCTCTGGGGCTAACGTATGTTATCAGATGGGACCAGCAGTCTCCACTGGGGCTAACGTACGTTATCAGATGGGACCAGCAGTCTCCTCTGGGGCTAACGTATGTTATCAGATAGGACCAGCAGTCTCCTCTGGGGCTAACATATGTTATCAGATGGGACCAGCAGTCTCCTCTGGGGCTAACGTATGTTATCAGATGGGACCAGCAGTCTCCACTGGGGCTAACGTATGTTATCAGATGGGACCAGCAGTCTCCACTGGGGCTAACGTATGTTATCAGATGGGACCAGCAGTCTCCACTGGGGCTAACGTATGTTATCAGATGGGACCAGCAGTCTCCACTGGGGCTAACGTTATCAGATGGGACCAGCATTCTCCTCTGGGGCTAACGTATGTTATCAGATGGGACCAGCAGTCTCCACTGGGGCTAACGTTATCAGATGGGACCAGCAGTCTCCTCTGGGGCTAACGTATGTTATCAGATGGGACCAGCAGTCTCCACTGGGGCTAACGTATGTTATCAGATAGGACCAGCAGTCTCCACTGGGGCTAACGTATGTTATCAGATAGGACCAGCAGTCTCCACTGGGGCTAACGTATGTTATCAGATGGGACCAGCAGTCTCCACTGGGGCTAACGTATGTTATCAGATGGGACCAGCAGTCTCCTCTGGGGCTAACGTATGTTATCAGATGGGACCAGCAGTCTCCACTGGGGCTAACGTATGTTATCAGATGGGACCAGCTGTCTCCACTGGGGCTAACGTATGTTATCAGATGGGACCAGCAGTCTCCACTGGGGCTAACGTATGTTATCAGATGGGACCAGCAGTCTCCTCTGGGGCTAACGTATGTTATCAGATAGGACCAGCAGTCTCCACTGGGGCTAACGTATGTTATCAGATAGGACCAGCAGTCTCCACTGGGGCTAACGTATGTTATCAGATGGGACCAGCAGTCTCCACTGGGGCTAACGTATGTTATCAGATGGGACCAGCAGTCTCCACTGGGGCTAACGTATGTTATCAGATAGGACCAGCAGTCTCCACTGGGGCTAACGTATGTTATCAGATAGGACCAGCAGTCTCCACTGGGGCTAACGTACGTTATCAGATAGGACCAGCAGTCTCCTCTGGGGGCTAACGTTATCAGATAACCAGCAGTCTCCTCTGGGGCTAACGTATGTTATCAGATGGGACCAGCAGTCTCCTCTGGGGCTAACGTATGTTATCAGATAGGACCAGCAGTCTCCACTGGGGCTAACGTTATCAGATGGGACCAGCAGTCTCCTCTGGGGCTAACGTATGTTATCAGATGGGACCAGCAGTCTCCTCTGGGGCTAACGTATGTTATCAGATGGGACCAGCAGTCTCCTCTGGGGCTAACGTATGTTATCAGATAGGACCAGCAGTCTCCACTGGGGCTAACGTATGTTATCAGATGGGACCAGCAGTCTCCTCTGGGGCTAACGTATGTTATCAGATAGGACCAGCAGTCTCCACTGGGGCTACAGCCTCCTCTGGGGCTAACGTATGTTATCAGATGGGACCAGCAGTCTCCACTGGGGCTAACGTATGTTATCAGATAGGACCAGCAGTCTCCACTGGGGCTAACGTATGTTATCAGATGGGACCAGCAGTCTCCACTGGGGCTAACGTATGTTATCAGATGGGACCAGCAGTCTCCTCTGGGGCTAACGTATGTTATCAGATGGGACCAGCAGTCTCCACTGGGGCTAACGTATGTTATCAGATGGGACCAGCAGTCTCCTCTGGGGCTAACGTATGTTATCAGATAGGACCAGCAGTCTCCTCTGGGGCTAACGTATGTTATCAGATGGGACCAGCAGTCTCCTCTGGGGCTAACGTATGTTATCAGATGGGACCAGCAGTCTCCACTGGGGCTAACGTATGTTATCAGATGGGACCAGCAGTCTCCACTGGGGCTAACGTATGTTATCAGATGGGACCAGCAGTCTCCACTGGGGCTAACGTATGTTATCAGATGGGACCAGCAGTCTCCTCTGGGGCTAACGTATGTTATCAGATAGGACCAGCAGTCTCCACTGGGGCTAACGTATGTTATCAGATAGGACCAGCAGTCTCCTCTGGGGCTAACGTTATCAGATAGGACCAGCAGTCTCCACTGGGGCTAACGTATGTTATCAGATGGGACCAGCAGTCTCCTCTGGGGCTAACGTATGTTATCAGATGGGACCAGCAGTCTCCTCTGGGGCTAACGTACGTTATCAGATAGGACCAGCAGTCTCCACTGGGGCTAACGTATGTTATCAGATGGGACCAGCAGTCTCCTCTGGGGCTAACGTATGTTATCAGATGGGACCAGCAGTCTCCACTGGGGCTAACGTATGTTATCAGATGGGACCAGCAGTCTCCTCTGGGGCTAACGTATGTTATCAGATGGGACCAGCAGTCTCCTCTGGGGCTAACGTATGTTATCAGATAGGACCAGCAGTCTCCTCTGGGGCTAACAGCCTCCTCTGGGGCTAACGTATGTTATCAGATAGGACCAGCAGTCTCCTCTGGGGCTAACAGCCTCCTCTGGGGCTAACGTATGTTATCAGATGGGACCAGCAGTCTCCACTGGGGCTAACGTATGTTATCAGATAGGACCAGCAGTCTCCTCTGGGGCTAACGTATGTTATCAGATAGGACCAGCAGTCTCCACTGGGGCTAACGTATGTTATCAGATGGGACCAGCAGTCTCCTCTGGGGCTAACGTATGTTATCAGATAGGACCAGCAGTCTCCACTGGGGCTAACGTACGTTATCAGATAGGACCAGCAGTCTCCACTGGGGCTAACGTATGTTATCAGATAGGACCAGCAGTCTCCACTGGGGCTAACGTATGTTATCAGATGGGACCAGCAGTCTCCTCTGGGGCTAACGTATGTTATCAGATGGGACCAGCAGTCTCCACTGGGGCTAACGTTATCAGATGGGACCAGCAGTCTCCACTGGGGCTAACGTATGTTATCAGATAGGACCAGCAGTCTCCTCTGGGGCTAACGTATGTTATCAGATAGGACCAGCAGTCTCCACTGGGGCTAACGTATGTTATCAGATGGGACCAGCAGTCTCCACTGGGGCTAACGTATGTTATCAGATGGGACCAGCAGTCTCCACTGGGGCTAACGTTATCAGATGGGACCAGCAGTCTCCACTGGGGCTAACGTATGTTATCAGATGGGACCAGCAGTCTCCTCTGGGGCTAACGTATGTTATCAGATAGGACCAGCAGTCTCCTCTGGGGCTAACGTATGTTATCAGATAGGACCAGCAGTCTCCACTGGGGCTAACGTATGTTATCAGATGGGACCAGCAGTCTCCACTGGGGCTAACGTATGTTATCAGATGGGACCAGCAGTCTCCACTGGGGCTAACGTATGTTATCAGATGGGACCAGCAGTCTCCACTGGGGCTAACGTATGTTATCAGATGGGACCAGCAGTCTCCACTGGGGCTAACGTATGTTATCAGATAGGACCAGCAGTCTCCACTGGGGCTAACGTATGTTATCAGATGGGACCAGCAGTCTCCACTGGGGCTAACGTTATCAGATGGGACCAGCAGTCTCCACTGGGGCTAACGTATGTTATCAGATGGGACCAGCAGTCTCCTCTGGGGCTAACGTATGTTATCAGATAGGACCAGCAGTCTCCACTGGGGCTAACGTATGTTATCAGATGGGACCAGCAGTCTCCTCTGGGGCTAACGTATGTTATCAGATGGGACCAGCAGTCTCCACTGGGGCTAACGTATGTTAACAGATGGGACCAGCAGTCTCCACTGGGGCTAACGTATGTTATCAGATGGGACCAGCAGTCTCCACTGGGGCTAACGTATGTTATCAGATGGGACCAGCAGTCTCCACTGGGGCTAACGTATGTTATCAGATGGGACCAGCAGTCTCCACTGGGGCTAACGTATGTTATCAGATGGGACCAGCAGTCTCCTCTGGGGCTAACGTATGTTATCAGATGGGACCAGCAGTCTCCACTGGGGCTAACGTATGTTATCAGATAGGACCAGCAGTCTCCTCTGGGGCTAACGTATGTTATCAGATAGGACCAGCAGTCTCCACTGGGGCTAACGTATGTTATCAGATGGGACCAGCAGTCTCCTCTGGGGCTAACGTATGTTATCAAATGGGACCAGCAGTCTCCTCTGGGGCTAACGTATGTTATCAGATAGGACCAGCAGTCTCCACTGGGGCTAACGTATGTTATCAGATGGGACCAGCAGTCTCCACTGGGGCTAACGTATGTTATCAGATAGGACCAGCAGTCTCCACTGGGGCTAACGTTATCAGATGGGACCAGCAGTCTCCTCTGGGGCTAACGTATGTTATCAGATGGGACCAGCAGTCTCCACTGGGGCTAACGTATGTTATCAGATAGGACCAGCAGTCTCCACTGGGGCTAACGTTATCAGATGGGACCAGCAGTCTCCTCTGGGGCTAACGTATGTTATCAGATGGGACCAGCAGTCTCCTCTGGGGCTAACGTATGTTATCAGATGGGACCAGCAGTCTCCACTGGGGCTAACGTACGTTATCAGATGGGACCAGCAGTCTCCTCTGGGGCTAACGTATGTTATCAGATAGGACCAGCAGTCTCCACTGGGGCTAACGTATGTTATCAGATAGGACCAGCAGTCTCCACTGGGGCTAACGTATGTTATCAGATGGGACCAGCAGTCTCCACTGGGGCTAACGTATGTTATCAGATGGGACCAGCAGTCTCCACTGGGGCTAACGTATGTTATCAGATAGGACCAGCAGTCTCCACTGGGGCTAACGTATGTTATCAGATAGGACCAGCAGTCTCCACTGGGGCTAACGTACGTTATCAGATAGGACCAGCAGTCTCCTCTGGGGGCTAACGTTATCAGATAACCAGCAGTCTCCTCTGGGGCTAACGTATGTTATCAGATGGGACCAGCAGTCTCCTCTGGGGCTAACGTATGTTATCAGATAGGACCAGCAGTCTCCACTGGGGCTAACGTTATCAGATGGGACCAGCAGTCTCCTCTGGGGCTAACGTATGTTATCAGATGGGACCAGCAGTCTCCACTGGGGCTAACGTATGTTATCAGATGGGACCAGCAGTCTCCTCTGGGGCTAACGTATGTTATCAGATAGGACCAGCAGTCTCCACTGGGGCTAACGTATGTTATCAGATGGGACCAGCAGTCTCCACTGGGGCTAACGTTATCAGATGGGACCAGCAGTCTCCACTGGGGCTAACGTATGTTATCAGATGGGACCAGCAGTCTCCTCTGGGGCTAACGTATGTTATCAGATAGGACCAGCAGTCTCCACTGGGGCTAACGTATGTTATCAGATGGGACCAGCAGTCTCCTCTGGGGCTAACGTATGTTATCAGATAGGACCAGCAGTCTCCACTGGGGCTAACGTATGTTATCAGATAGGACCAGCAGTCTCCACTGGGGCTAACGTATGTTATCAGATGGGACCAGCAGTCTCCACTGGGGCTAACGTATGTTATCAGATGGGACCAGCAGTCTCCTCTGGGGCTAACGTATGTTATCAGATAGGACCAGCAGTCTCCACTGGGGCTAACGTATGTTATCAGATAGGACCAGCAGTCTCCACTGGGGCTAACGTATGTTATCAGATGGGACCAGCAGTCTCCACTGGGGCTAACGTATGTTATCAGATGGGACCAGCAGTCTCCACTGGGGCTAACGTATGTTATCAGATAGGACCAGCAGTCTCCACTGGGGCTAACGTATGTTATCAGATAGGACCAGCAGTCTCCACTGGGGCTAACGTACGTTATCAGATAGGACCAGCAGTCTCCTCTGGGGGCTAACGTTATCAGATAACCAGCAGTCTCCTCTGGGGCTAACGTATGTTATCAGATGGGACCAGCAGTCTCCTCTGGGGCTAACGTATGTTATCAGATAGGACCAGCAGTCTCCACTGGGGCTAACGTTATCAGATGGGACCAGCAGTCTCCTCTGGGGCTAACGTATGTTATCAGATGGGACCAGCAGTCTCCTCTGGGGCTAACGTATGTTATCAGATAGGACCAGCAGTCTCCACTGGGGCTAACGTATGTTATCAGATAGGACCAGCAGTCTCCTCTGGGGCTAACGTATGTTATCAGATGGGACCAGCAGTCTCCTCTGGGGCTAACGTATGTTATCAGATGGGACCAGCAGTCTCCACTGGGGCTAACGTATGTTATCAGATGGGACCAGCAGTCTCCACTGGGGCTAACGTATGTTATCAGATGGGACCAGCAGTCTCCTCTGGGGCTAACGTATGTTATCAGATAGGACCAGCAGTCTCCACTGGGGCTAACGTATGTTATCAGATGGGACCAGCAGTCTCCACTGGGGCTAACGTATGTTATCAGATAGGACCAGCAGTCTCCACTGGGGCTAACGTATGTTATCAGATAGGACCAGCAGTCTCCACTGGGGCTAACGTATGTTATCAGATAGGACCAGCAGTCTCCACTGGGGCTAACGTACGTTATCAGATAGGACCAGCAGTCTCCTCTGGGGGCTAACGTTATCAGATAACCAGCAGTCTCCTCTGGGGCTAACGTATGTTATCAGATGGGACCAGCAGTCTCCTCTGGGGCTAACGTATGTTATCAGATAGGACCAGCAGTCTCCACTGGGGCTAACGTATGTTATCAGATGGGACCAGCAGTCTCCACTGGGGCTAACGTTATCAGATGGGACCAGCAGTCTCCTCTGGGGCTAACGTATGTTATCAGATAGGACCAGCAGTCTCCACTGGGGCTAACGTTATCAGATGGGACCAGCAGTCTCCTCTGGGGCTAACGTATGTTATCAGATGGGACCAGCAGTCTCCACTGGGGCTAACGTATGTTATCAGATAGGACCAGCAGTCTCCACTGGGGCTAACGTATGTTATCAGATGGGACCAGCAGTCTCCACTGGGGCTAACGTATGTTATCAGATGGGACCAGCAGTCTCCACTGGGGCTAACGTATGTTATCAGATGGGACCAGCAGTCTCCTCTGGGGCTAACGTATGTTATCAGATAGGACCAGCAGTCTCCTCTGGGGCTAACGTATGTTATCAGATGGGACCAGCAGTCTCCACTGGGGCTAACGTATGTTATCAGATAGGACCAGCAGTCTCCACTGGGGCTAACGTACGTTATCAGATAGGACCAGCAGTCTCCTCTGGGGGCTAACGTTATCAGATAACCAGCAGTCTCCACTGGGGCTAACGTATGTTATCAGATGGGACCAGCAGTCTCCTCTGGGGCTAACGTATGTTATCAGATAGGACCAGCAGTCTCCACTGGGGCTAACGTATGTTATCAGATAGGACCAGCAGTCTCCTCTGGGGCTAACGTATGTTATCAGATAGGACCAGCAGTCTCCACTGGGGCTAACGTATGTTATCAGATAGGACCAGCAGTCTCCACTGGGGCTAACGTTATCAGATGGGACCAGCAGTCTCCACTGGGGCTAACGTATGTTATCAGATGGGACCAGCAGTCTCCACTGGGGCTAACGTATGTTATCAGATAGGACCAGCAGTCTCCACTGGGGCTAACGTTATCAGATGGGACCAGCAGTCTCCACTGGGGCTAACGTATGTTATCAGATGGGACCAGCAGTCTCCTCTGGGGCTAACGTATGTTATCAGATGGGACCAGCAGTCTCCTCTGGGGCTAACGTACGTTATCAGATGGGACCAGCAGTCTCCTCTGGGGCTAACGTATGTTATCAGATGGGACCAGCAGTCTCCACTGGGGCTAACGTATGTTATCAGATAGGACCAGCAGTCTCCTCTGGGGCTAACGTATGTTATCAGATAGGACCAGCAGTCTCCACTGGGGCTAACGTTATCAGATGGGACCAGCAGTCTCCTCTGGGGGCTAACGTATGTTATCAGATGGGACCAGCAGTCTCCTCTGGGGCTAACGTATGTTATCAGATGGGACCAGCAGTCTCCACTGGGGCTAACGTATGTTATCAGATAGGACCAGCAGTCTCCTCTGGGGCTAACGTATGTTATCAGATAGGACCAGCAGTCTCCACTGGGGCTAACGTATGTTATCAGATAGGACCAGCAGTCTCCACTGGGGCTAACGTATGTTATCAGATGGGACCAGCAGTCTCCACTGGGGCTAACGTTATCAGATGGGACCAGCAGTCTCCTCTGGGGGCTAACGTATGTTATCAGATAGGACCAGCAGTCTCCTCTGGGGCTAACGTATGTTATCAGATAGGACCAGCAGTCTCCTCTGGGGCTAACGTATGTTATCAGATAGGACCAGCAGTCTCCTCTGGGGCTAACGTATGTTATCAGATAGGACCAGCAGTCTCCACTGGGGCTAACGTTATCAGATGGGACCAGCAGTCTCCACTGGGGCTAACGTATGTTATCAGATGGGACCAGCAGTCTCCACTGGGGCTAACGTATGTTATCAGATGGGACCAGCAGTCTCCACTGGGGCTAACGTATGTTATCAGATGGGACCAGCAGTCTCCACTGGGGCTAACGTATGTTATCAGATGGGACCAGCAGTCTCCTCTGGGGCTAACGTATGTTATCAGATAGGACCAGCAGTCTCCTCTGGGGCTAACGTATGTTATCAGATAGGACCAGCAGTCTCCACTGGGGCTAACGTTATCAGATGGGACCAGCAGTCTCCACTGGGGCTAACGTATGTTATCAGATGGGACCAGCAGTCTCCTCTGGGGCTAACGTTATCAGATAGGACCAGCAGTCTCCACTGGGGCTAACGTATGTTAACAGATGGGACCAGCTACAATGTAGTATTCTATGACTAAATTGACGATAATAATTGTTAGACGCGCATTTTGAGACGGAAAAACTCTTTAAATTAAAGTATGGCCCCACAAATGTTTTTCAGTAGAGGAACACACGCACACATACCAGATGGAGAGGTATTACCTGGGGAGAGAGAGGAGGAGGAGGAGGAGGAAGAGGATGAGGAGGATCGTTTGGGTTGGGTTAGAGGAGGGGTGAGGACATGGTGATATGATAACAGAGGGAGAGGGTGTGTACCTGGGTTGGGTGAGGGGGTGCCCTCCTGCCCCTGGCGTGTGGCCACAGGGTCATACTCCTTCCCGTCGTAGTTGGCATCAAAAAACTTCTTAAACCACTGGATGAACTCAAAGTTATCCTGAAACCTCCCCTTCACCAACCTCTCTACTGGGATGATCTGAGACAGAGAGAGAGTTTATTAACCCTTCACCAGCCTGTCTACAGTGATGGTTGAGAGAGAGAGAGAGGCGAGAGTGAGCGAGAGAGAGAGTGAGAGCGAGAGAGAGAGACAGAGGGGGACACAGAGAGAGAGAAGACAGGCTATGTGCACACTGCCCACAAAATGAGGTGGAAACTGAACTGCACTTCCTAACCTCCTGCCAAATGTATGACCATATTAGAGACACATATTTCCCTCAGATTACACAGACTCACAAAGAATTTGAAAACAAATCCAAGTTTGATAAACTCCCTTATCTACTGGGTGAGAAACCACAGTGTGCCATCACAGCTGCAAGATTTGTGACCTGTTGCCACAAGAAAAGGGCAACCAGTGAAGAACAAACACCATTGCACATCATTACAACACTGTATATAGACAAATGTCTTTAATCTTTTGGAACTTTTGAGAGTGTAATGTTTACTGAAATTGAAATTGAATTGAGAGAGATGTAATCATCATGTTATAGTGTCTGTTTGTAAAACAAGCTTTATACTGTGTGTATCTACATTATTCACACTTCATGTCTAAATCATCTGAATAAAAGAAGCCGTTTTAATCTCAATATCAAATAGTTTCTGGGTAACGATGAAGTACCTTGTATTATGGTATACAGTGCATTCTTAAAGTTTTCAGACCCTAAATGTATAAAACATAAAAAACAGATACCTCACTTACATAAGTATTCAGACCCTTTGCTATGAGACTCGAAATTGAGCTCAGGTGCATCCTGTTTCCATTGATCATCCTTGAGATGTTTCTACAACTTGATTGGAGTCCACTTGTGGTAAATTCAATTGATTGGACATGATTTGGAAAGGCACACACCTGTCTATATAAGGTCCCACAGTTGACGGTGCATGTCAGAGCAAAAACCAAGCCATTAGGTCGAAGGAATTGTCCGTAGACCTCCAAGACAGGATTGTGTCGAGGCACAGATCTGGGTAAGAGCACCAAAAAATGTCTTCAGCATTGAAGGTCCCCAGCCCAAGAACACAGTGGCCTCCATCATTCTTCAATGGAAGACGTTTGGAACCACCAAGACTCTTCCTAGAGCAGGCTGCTGGCCAAACTGAGCAATCGGGGGAGAAGGGCCTTGGTCAAGGAGGTGACCAAGAACCCGATGGTCACTCTGACAGAGCTCTAGAGTTCCTCTGTGGAGATGGGAGAACCTTACATAAGGACAATCATCTCTGCAGCACTCCACCAATCAGGCCTTTATGGTAGAGTGGCCAGACGGAAGCCACTCCTCAGTAAAAGGCACATGACAGCCTGCTTGGAGTTTGCCAAAAGGAACCTAAAGGACTCTCTGACCATGAGAAACAAGATTCTCTGATCTGATGAAACTAAGATCGAACTCTTTGGCCTGAATGCCAAGCCTCACATCTGGAGGAAACCTGGCACCATCCCTATGGTGAAGCATGGGGGTGGCAGCATCATGCTGTGGGGATGTTTTTCAGCGGCAGGGACTGGGAGACTAATTGGGATCGAGGGAAAGATGAACAGAGCAAAGTACAGAGAGATCCTTGATGAAAACCTGCTCCAGAGCACTCCGGACCTCAGACTGTGGTCGAAGGTTCACCTTCCAACAGGACAACGACTCTAAGCACACAGCCAAGACAACGCAGGAGTGGCTTCGGGACAAGTCTCTGAATGTCCTTGAGTGGCCCAGCCAGAGTCCGGACTTGAACCCGATCGAACATCTCTGGAGAAACCTGAAAATAGCTGTGCAGCAACGCTCCCCATCCAACCTGACAGAGCTTGAGAGGATCTGCAGAGAAGAATGGGAGAAACTCCCCAAATACAGGTGAGCCAAGCTTGTAGCGTGATACCCAAGAAGACTTGAGGCTGTAATGGCTGCCAAAGGTGCTTCAACAAAGTACTGAGTAAAGGGTCTGAATACTAAATAAAATGTAAATGTGATATTTCATTATTATTATTTTTTATATATACATTTCTAAAAACCTGTTTTTGCCTTGTCATTATGGGGTATTGTGTGTAGATTGATGTGGGGAAAAAACAATTGAATCCATTTTAGAATTAGGCTGTAACGTAACAAAATGTGGAAAGGTCAAAGAGTCTGAATACTTTCCTAATGCACTGTAGGTTTGGTAGTTTAGACTCCACCCCCCAGGGAGCATCAACCATGTCCAAGTGCTGTGCCGTCAAGCCTTGATAAGGACAGATGTTGCCAAGCCTTGATAAGATGATATGGGGTGTGATATGGTGTGTGATATGGTGTGTGATATGGGGTGTGATATGGGGTGTGATATGGGGTGTGATATGGTGTGTGATATGGGGTGTGATATGGGGTGTGATATGGTGTGTGATATGGTGTGTGATATGGGGTGTGATATGGGGTGTGATATGGTGTGTGATATGGGGTGTGATATGGGGTGTGATATGGTGTGTGATATGGGGTGTGATATGGTGTGTGATATGGTGTGTGATATGGGGTGTGATATGGTGTGTGATATGGGGTGTGATATGGGGTGTGATATGGGGTGTGATATGGTGTGTGTGATATGGTGTGTGATATGGGGTGTGATATGGGGTGTGATATGGTGTGTGATATGGGGTGTGATATGGGGTGTGATATGGTGTGTGATATGGTGTGTGTGTGTGTGTGTGATATGGTGTGTGATATGGTGTGTGATATGGTGTGTGATATGGGGTGTGATATGGTGTGTGATATGGTGTGTGATATGGGGTGTGATATGGTGTGTGATATGGGGTGTGATATGGTGTGTGATATGGGGTGTGATATGGGGTGTGATATGGGGTGTGATATGGTGTGTGTGATATGGTGTGTGATATGGGGTGTGATATGGGGTGTGATATGGTGTGTGATATGGTGTGTGATATGGGGTGTGATATGGGGTGTGATATGGTGTGTGTGTGTGTGTGATATGGTGTGTGATATGGTGTGTGATATGGTGTGTGTGTGTGATATGGTGTGTGATATGGGGTGTGATATGGGGTGTGATATGGGGTGTGATATGGTGTGTGATATGGGGTGTGATATGGTGTGTGATATGGGGTGTGATATGGTGTGTGATATGGGGTGTGATATGGTGTGTGATATGGTGTGTGATACGGTGTGTGATATGGTGTGTGATATGGGGTGTGATATGGTGTGTGATATGGTGTGTGTGTGTGTGTGATATGGTGTGTGATATGGGGTGTGATATGGTGTGTGATATGGGGTGTGATATGGTGTGTGATATGGTGTGTGATATGGTGTGTGATGTGGTGTGTGATGTGGTGTGTGATATAGGGTGTGATATGGTGTGTGATATGGGGTGTGATATGGTGTGTGATATGGTGTGTGATATGGGGTGTGATATGGTGTGTGATATGGTGTGTGTGTGATATGGTGTGTGATATGGGGTGTGATATGGGGTGTGATATGGGGTGTGATATGGTGTGTGATATGGTGTGTGATATGGTGTGTGATATGGGGTGTGATATGGGGTGTGATATGGGGTGTGATATGGGGTGTGATATGGTGTGTGATATGGGGTGTGATATGGTGTGTGATATGGTGTGTGATACGGTGGTGTGATATGGTGTGTGATATGGGGTGTGATATGGTGTGTGATATGGGGTGTGTGTGGTTGTGTGTGATATGGTGTGTGATATGGGTGTGATATGGTGTGTGATATGGGGTGTGATATGGTGTGTGATATGGTGTGTGATATGGTGTGTGATATGGTGTGTGATATGGTGTGTGATTAGGGTGTGATATGGTGTGTGATATGGGGTGTGATATGGTGTGTGATATGGTGTGTGATATGGGGTGTGATATGGTGTGTGTGATATGGTGTGTGATATGGGGTGTGATATGGGGTGTGATATGGGGTGTGATATGGTGTGTGATATGGTGTGTGATATGGTGTGTGATATGGGTGTGATATGGTGTGTGATATGGTGTGTGATATGGGGTGTGATATGGTGTGTGATATGGTGTGTGATATGGTGTGTGATATGGTGTGTGATATGGGGTGTGATATGGTGTGTGATATGGGTGTGTGATATGGTGTGTGATATGGTGTGTGATATGGGGTGTGATATGGGGTGTGATATGGTGTGTGATATGGTGTGTGATATGGTGTGTGATATGGGGTGGATATGGGTGTGATATGGTGTGTGATATGGTGTGTGATATGGTTGTGTGATATGGGGTGTGATATGGTGTGTGATATGGTGTGTGAGTGTGTGGTGTGTGATATGGTGTGTGATATGGTGTGTGATATGGTGTGTGATATGGTGTGTGATATGGGGTGTGATATGGTGTGTGATATGGTGTGTGATATGGTGTGTGATATGGTGTGTGATATGGGGTGTGATATGGGGTGTGATATGGTGTGTGATATGGTGTGTGATATGGGGTGTGATATGGGGTGTGATATGGTGTGTGATATGGTGTGTGATATGGGGTGTGATATGGTGTGTGATATGGGGTGTGATATGGGGTGTGATATGGTGTGTGATACGGTGTGTGATACGGTGTGTGATATGGGGTGTGATATGGGTGTGATATGGTGTGTGATATGGGGTGTGATATGGTGTGTGATATGGTGTTGTGATATGGGGTGTGATATGGTGTGTGATATGGTGTGTGATATGGTGTGTGATATGGGGTGTGATATGGTGTGTGATATGGTGTGTGATATGGTGTGTGATATGGTGTGTGATATGGTGTGTGATATGGGGTGTGATATGGGGTGTGATATGGGGTGTGATATGGTGTGTGATATGGTGTGTGTATGTGTGATATGGTGTGTGATATGGTGTGTGATATGGGGTGTGATATGGGGTGTGATATGGTGTGTGATATGGTGTGTGATATGGTGTGTGATATGGTGTGTGATATGGTGTGTGATATGGTGTGTGATATGGGGTGTGATATGGTGTGTGATATGGTGTGTGATTTGGGGTGTGATATGGTGTGTGATATGGTGTGTGATATGGTGTGTGATATGGGGTGTGATATGGGGTGTGATATGGTGTGTGATATGGTGTGTGATATGGGTGTGTGATATGGTGTGTGATATGGGGTGTGATATGGGGTGTGATATGGGTGTGTTTGGGTGTGTGATATGGTGTGTGATATGGTGTGTGATATGGTGGTGTGTGATATGGTGTGTGATATGGGGTGTGATATGGTGTGTGTGATATGGTGTGTGATATGGTGTGTGATATGGTGTGTGATATGGGGTGTGATATGGTGTGTGATATGGTGTGATATGGGGTGTGATATGGGTGTGATATGGGTGTGATATGGTGTGTGATATGGTGGTGTGATATGGGGTGTGATATGGTGTGTGATATGGGGTGTGATATGGTGTGTGATATGGTGTGTGATATGGTGTGTTTTGTGTGTGATATGGGGTGTGATATGGGGTGTGATATGGTGTGTGATATGGGGTGTGATATGGGGTGTGATATGGTGTTGTGATATGGTGTGTGATATGGTGTGTGATATGGTGTGTGATGTGGTGTGTGATATGGGTGTGATATGGTGTGTGATATGGGGTGTGATATGGTGTGTGATATGGTGTGTGATATGGTGTGTGATATGGTGGTGTGTGTGATATGGTGTGTGATATGGGGTGTGATATGGGTGTGATATGGGGTGGTGATATGGTGTGTGATATGGTGTGTGTGATATGGGGTGTTGTATGGGGATGTGTGTATGTTGTGGTTATGGTGTGATGATTATGGGGTGTGATATGGTGTGTTCTATGGATTGTGTGTAGTATGGGTGTGTGTTTGGTGTGTGATATTGGTGTGTGATATGGGGTGTTGATATGGGGTGTGGATA
>NW_028157003.1:0-2000 GCF_964263955.1 Coregonus lavaretus | reverse complement strand
TGATTATGATGATGATTATATGATTATATGATTATATTATTATTCAATTGATGTCTGTCTGACCACACCCAGTTGGGTCCAAGGTTGGGGTCAATTCCAATTAAACTTAAAATTCCACCTAGTATAATAAATGGACTGCGTGACTTGTTTTAAGTCATTTTTACTTGTATTTATATATTTCCTGAATCGGGAATTGAATTCTTGGAATGTACCTAACATTGGAATTGAGAGGAATTGAATAATCTCTGAATTCAGAGACTGACCAGGAATTTGAATTGAATTAAGTGGAATTCACAGTGAGGGGGAATTGAACTAGAATTGCATTTGTGGAATGAACCCCAACCCTGGTTGAGTTATTTACTTCAATGCCCCTTTCTGACTATCGTGTGCAACCTTTTATCCATCCTCTATTGCATTCAGTGTCCAGATTTGCTGGAAGTTTAAGTTATCCGTAGAATGCCTATTTTATGGCTTGAAGAGAACTAGTTTGGAAATGACTATCTCCATGCTTACCCATTCATTTGCACACAAAAATGAATGGGAGGGAAGGACAAGAGAGAGAGAGGAAGTGATGGTCAGAGTGTCCCAATGTCTCTCCCACCATAGGAATCCCCAGACAGACAGAAATAGACCTGACAGGGAGATACAGTAAGTCACAACGTCTGTTATATGATGCAATACAGCCAGCGAGAATTGCATTGCAGTTGAGTTCAGCACAGATACAGTATGTTAAATATGACTTAGCCCTTATAACCTGAAGGTACATTAACATAGACTAGCCCTGAGGCTATACTCTCTGTGTCTCTCAGCCGGAGAGCAACCCCCGGGCTTGGAACCGAAGCCTGTGTGGGTGTGTGTGTGGGCAACATGCAGTGTGTATTTTTTAGCACACATTGGCTGTGATAACGGACTATAGAGTTCCAATCTCTCCTACACACTGAGTTCACCTACAGTACATGTTTGTGGTTAGACTACACCTCTGCTGTCTGCTCTTTCTCTCCATCTCTCTGTCTTTCTCTCTCGCTTTCTCTCTTTCTCTCTTTCTCTTTCTCTTTCTCTCTCTCTCTATTCTCTCTCTCTCTCTATTCTCTCTCTCTCTCTCTCTCTCTCTCTCTTTCTCTCTCGTTTTCTCTCTCTATTCTCTCTCTCTCTCTCTCTCTCTCTCTCTCTCAATTCAATTCAATTCAATAGACTTTATTGACATGGCAAGTAAAATGACTTACATTGTCAAAGTATAGATATAACAAAAATATTGGATTTTTTCTTCCTCTTTTATAGTTTCAAATTCTTTGTACTGAATGATAATTTTGGGAAAGAAAGATTCTCTTAGGTCTGAGTATTTGTCACAGTGTAATAGGAAATGCAGCTCTGTCTCTACCTCTCCCCGGGGGCAGAGTGAGCACAGCCTGTCCTCTCTGGGCAGCCAGGTTTGCCTGTGACGACCCGTCTCTATAGCCAGACTGTGCTCACTGAGTCTGTACCTAGTCATTGTTGTCATTGCTTTGTGATGATTTGGTTGGGCCAGATTTTCTGAGTGCTGTCCTGAGGCTCTATGAGGTTGGTTTTGGTTAGTGAACTGAGCCTCAGAACCAGCTGGCTGAGGGGACTCTTCTCTTGTTTCATCTCTTGACATAGTAGAGCTGTGTGATGGAATGTTTTGGGGTCACTTGTTTTTAGATGGTTGTAAAATTTGATGGCTCTTTTTTCTATTCGAATAATCTCTCTCTCTCTCTCTCGTTTTCTCTCTCTCTATTCTCTCTCTCTCTCGTTCTCTCTCATTTTCTCTCTCTATTATCTCTCTCTCTCTCTCTATTCTCTCCCTATTCTCTCTCTCTATTCTCTCTCTCTCTCTCTCTCTCATCTCTCTCTCTCTCTCTCTTCTCTCTCTCTCTCTCTCTCTCTCTCCTCTCTCTCTCTCTCTATTCCCCCCCCCTGTCTCTCTCTCCTATTTCTCTCTCTCTCTCTATTCTCTCTCTCTCTCTCTCTCTCTCTCTCTCTCT
>NW_028157004.1:0-55057 GCF_964263955.1 Coregonus lavaretus | reverse complement strand
TCTACTCTACTGCTCTATGCCACAACGCAAATGCGATGATATGAATGCAATGCTTTATTATAAAGGTACTTTTTTTTCTCTCTCAAGTGTTCCGGTACCTCAGAACTTCCTCTCCCGATTTCCAAATTAAGCACTGATTATCATCATTATCTTTTACAGTATTAACCAAGGTTATGAACAATAAAATAATATATCCAAACATAAAAAAAACATACCTGTGTTTGAGAGGGCTATCTTGTCATCTGCTGAATCCCTCCTCTGTCTCAGTGTGCGTGATGGATCTTCTTCTCACTCTCTTATTATTCTCTGGCTGGACAACATGCAAACCTGGCTCATGTTCATTAGGACAAACAACAGAAAATAATTGGTAACTTTTTGCAACGGAAAACAAAAATGAGGGTTTGTTATTGGATAAGATCAGGTAGCCCCTCACTCCCTGTTTCAATCTGTTTTCTTTGTTTGGTGCCTTATGAACACAACCCTCTATTAGCCAAACATGGGGAGGGAAAGGTGAGGTGTATTTGGTTAGCAGTGGGCCATAGCCCACCACCCTGTGTGTGTATGTGTTGGGTCTGTGTGTGTGTGCACGCGTGTATTTGCGTGTGTCTTTGCATGTGTATGTTTGCATGTATATGTGTGGTGTTGTCTGAAGGGCGGATTTGGTTAGCAGTCATCCATAGAACCTCATCCCCTCCCTGAGGTGTCAATAGTTACAAAACTTAAACATTTTCCGTCTCTATCTGTCTCATCATCACTGACTGTGTGAACCTTTTGGAAACTATTTGAATCTGATGGAAATTGTATGAATCTGTTCGGCCATTATTGAATTGTGGCAGTAAATGCTGAATTGAATGCTTGAATGATTGACTCCTTGAATCTGGCACCATGTAAAAACTCTTTAAAATGACAAAAACATGACAAATAATATGGTTATTTAATAAGAAAACATATATAAGTCTTTTATACTGCAAAACATATATTTGTATGCATTGTAGAAACTACTGGGGACTAGCAAATCGTCTTGTCCCACTGGGGATGTGTAGATATGTAGTGACATGTTTCTGGGATTTAGAGATATCTATCTATTCTTCTGAATGCTAGAAAGTAAACGAAGGTATTTATCATATTGTGTAGATCAATAAAAACATAGAAGGCTATTAAAACACCTATTTTTATCTCGGTTTTACGTCATTGGTGTTACTGCCTTAAAAATCACTGATTACAAATATATGTAAGGACCTTGAACATTCTCTCTAGTGTCAAACTGTTATTGGGGGAGGGGTCTATATTAAATAAAATTATTAGCTAATCACACTCTTTTAGTAAGTCATCCATTTTTGGATTCCATTCATCATTTGGTGTGTCAAAATCCAAAACGTCACTTGGTGTTAGTCAAATTAATTGAAGGGAAATATCATTGTGAGCAAAAAGATTAATCACATCACTTTAGTAAATTAATTTTAGATGATTGATTTGAGAAAATCCTCAATAATCTAAAATGTCTCATTGGTGTTACCATCATGAGTGTTACTACTCCTGCTGGTTGCACAATGTTAACATAATGGTAAAACATGTTTAATGTCTTTAAGCTATGATATTAATTGATTTAGAATTGGAAGAATAACAAAACATCTTTAAAAAATGAAGTTAACCTTTTTTCTAAATGCCATGCCCAATATCTACCATAATTCAAGAACAACCCTGTTGGAAACAGTTTGACTCTGTTGGAAACTGTGTGAATCTGTTGGAAACTGTATGAATATGTTGGGAATTAAATACTTAATTGTAAATGTTCAAAAACCCTGAGGAAGGCCAAAAGCCGAAATGCTTTGGCTCCAATTTTAACAATAATGAAGCTTTTTTTTATTAATTTCCATTCTCCTCCAAATTGCTGAATCTGCTCTCAACTTCACTTTCCTCCTTACCTCCTCCATTTCTTTACTTCTATATTATAATCTTTCTTTTTGTTAGCATTAGCCAAGGTCATGTTCATTAGGGCACACGACAGAAAACATTTAGCAAGTTTTTGCAATGGAAAATAAAAATTATTGTTTACTATTGGATAAGATCAGGTACTCCCTCACTCCCTGCTTCAATCTGTTTTCTTTCGTTTTGTCACGGTTTCGGCCGAGGCTGCCTCTCTCCCTTGTTCGGGCAGGCTTCGGCGTTCGTTGTCTCCGGAATACTAGCTGCCACCGTTGTATGTTTCATGTTCGTTTGCGTTTGTCTGATTGTTGTCACACCTGTTTTCATTTAGTGTCATTAGTGTCCTATTTAGTTCTCGTTGTGTTTGTCAGGTGTTGTGTGTTATTGATTTTTGTCATTCGTGTATAGGGCGTGAGCCTGTATTTCGCTCGGTTGAGCTTCCCTCCACTGTTGGAGTATTTACACACCTGTTTGTGCGCTTTTGTTTTGTTTCGCCTTCGTGCGTATTTCGCCTTCGGGCAAGAGTTGACCATTAGCCGTGTTTGGTGATCACTAATGTCTGTTGGACTATCCGTCTGTGTCCTGCGTTTGATTCCACCACCGCACCCACCTACAGCACGCGTTGACAGAATAACACACCTTTAAATGGAATCAGCAGGAGCCGCAGCAGCCCAGACGACGCTGGAGAACCAGGTTCGGGAACAACGGGACCAGATCCTGCAGATGGGGACCGCACTGCAGGAGGTGATCACCACCATTCGAGGCTGGGGAATGCCTCCACCGCCACCCTCCCTGCCAGCACCATCAGCCAGTCCGCCCATTCCAGCACCGGAACCCCGAGGAGTCCGACTCTCGCTCCCGAGGGCCTACGATGGAACAGCGGCCGGGTGTCAGGGATTCCTTCTCCAGGTGGAGCTGTACCTGGCCACCGTGCACCCGGCGCCCTCGGGACATGAGAGCGTGTCCGCCCTGATCTCCTGCCTTTCCGGGAAGGCATTGGAATGGGCCAACGCGGAGTGGAGGAGGATCGACGCGGACACCATCACGTACGACGAGTTCTCCCGCCGCTTCAGGGCGGTGTTTGACCATCCCCCGGAGGGGAAAGTGGCGGGGGAGCGTCTGGTCTTCCTCCGGCAGGGGAGGAGGAGTGCCCAGGAGTTCGCCCTCGAATTCCGTACTCTAGCGGCAGATGCAGGGTGGAATGATCGGGCTCTCGTCGATCACTACAGATGTAGTCTACGAGAGGACGTCCGTCGGGAGCTGGCTTGTAGGGACACCAGCCTCTCATTCGACCAGTTGGTCGACATGTCCATCAGGCTGGATAACCTACAGGCTACCCGCGGACGTTCCGAGGGGGGTCCGTCCATTTCACCCTCCAGCGCCTCCGAGCCGTGTCCCATGGAGCTCGGGGGTGCTGGCGCTAGAGAGAGGAGGGGTCGGCTTACTAGGGGGTCCATCCCCTGCACCAACTGTGGTCGGGGAGGACACACCGCGGCTAGGTGCTGGGGATGGCCTCCTAGGGGAGAGGACGACAGGTCCCGCACTGGGGATTCCTTCCAGGTGAGTAGGCGCCCCACTCACCCAGAGCTCTCTATTGCACATTTCTGTTTGCCTGTGAGTTTTCCACAGGTAGCACCTCATTCCCAACATAAGGCGCTGGTAGATTCAGGCGCGGCTGGGAATTTTATTGATAAGAAATTTTGTTTAGCTTTAGGGATTCCCCTTCTTCCTGTTGATGTCCCTTTCCCCGTTCATGCCCTAGATAGCCGTCCGTTGGGTGCGGGCTTGATCAGGGAGGTCACTGCGCCACTTAGGATGTGTGCGCAGGGGGGTCATCAGGAGATGATTCAGCTATTTCTGATTGACTCTCCTGCGTATCCGGTGGTGCTGGGCATGCCCTGGTTGAGTACCCATAACCCATCTATTTCGTGGCAGGAGAGGGCTCTGATGGAGTGGTCTGCCCAGTGTGTGGGTAGATGTTTAGGCGTTTCCGTAGGGGCTACCTCGGTGGAGAGTCCAAACCAGGTGCCCGCATTGCACGTTCCCCCTGAGCATGGGGATTTGGCTATAGCGTTTAGTAAGTCGAGGGCAACGCAGTTGCCGCCCCATAGGCAGGGAGATTGTGCGATAGACCTCCAGGCAGGAGCTGCGCTCCCACGGAGCCATGTATATCCTCTGTCTCAGGAGGAGAAGAAAGCTATGGAGACTTACATAGACGAATCTCTGAGACAAGGATACATACGGCCTTCCACTTCCCCTGCGTCCTCAAGTTTCTTTTTTGTGAAGAAGAAGGATGGTGGTTTGTGCCCGTGCATCGATTACCGTGGTCTCAATCAGATCACGGTGAAGTACAGTTATCCACTCCCGCTGATTGCGACCATGACTGAGTCATTGCATGGGGCGCGTTTCTTCACTAAATTAGATCTCAGGAGCGCGTACAACTTGGTGCGCATCAGGGAGGGCGATGAATGGAAGACAGCCTTTAGTACCACCTCGGGCCATTACGAGTATCTTGTCATGCCATACGGGTTGATGAACGCTCCGTCAGTTTTCCAATCATTCGTGGATGAGATCTTCAGGGACATGCAGGGGCAGGGGGGTCGTGGTGTACATAGATGACATTCTCGTGTACTCGCCTACCCGTGTCGAGCATGTGGCCCTGGTGCGCAGAGTGTTGCGGAGGCTGGTGGAGCACGACCTGTATGTTAAGGCAGAGAAGTGTCTGTTTTTCCAGGAGTCGGTCTCCTTTTTGGGGTATCAGTTGTCTGCGTCAGGGGTGAAGATGGAGGTAGACCGGGTGTCAGACGTGCGTAATTGGCAAACACCAACCACTGTGAAGGAGGTGCAGCAGTTTTTGGGGTTTGCGAATTACTACCGGAGGTTTATCCGGGGTTTTGGACAGGTGGCAGCTCCCATCACGTCTCTCTTGAAGGGGGGCCCGGTGCGTCTGCAGTGGTCTGCCGAGGCGGACAGGGCATTTGGGAGGCTGAAGGACCTGTTTACCTTGGCTCCAGTGCTGTCGCATCCGGATCCCTCTTTACCATTTCAGGTAGAGGTGGACGCGTCTGAGGCCGGTATAGGAGCCGTGCTTTCACAACGATCAGGCGCGCCACCTAAACTCCGCCCCTGTGCTTTTTATTCCAAGAAGCTCAGTCCGGCGGAGCGAAACTACGACGTAGGGGACAGGGAGCTGTTAGCCGTGGTACAGGCCCTAAAGGTGTGGAGGCACTGGCTTGAGGGGGATCAACACCCTTTCCTTATTTTGACGGACCACCGTAACCTGGAGTACATCCGGACAGCGAGGAGGCTAAACCCTCGGCAGGCTAGATGGAATATGTTTTTGACCCGGTTTACGTTTAAGATCACGTACATCCCTGGGTCCCAGAACGGTAAGGCAGATGCGCTGTCTCGGCGGTATGACACGGAGGAGAGGTCCGTGGAGCCCACTCCCATACTGCCGGAGTCGTGTCTGGTGGCACCGGTAGTGTGGGAGGTCGATGCTGAGCTCGAGCGGGCGTTACGCACCGACCCTAGTCCACCACAGTGCCCGGAGGGTCGGAAGTACGTTCCGCTCGAGGTTCGGGATCGATTGATCTATTGGGCTCACACGTCACCCTCCTCTGGACATCCGGGTATCGGCCGGACAGTGCACTGTCTTAGTGCCAAGTACTGGTGGCCCACGTTGGCAAGGGATGTGAGGGTTTATGTTTCCTCCTGCTCGGTGTGCGCCCAGTGTAAGGCGCCTAGACATCTGCCTAGGGGTAAGTTACTACCCCTGCCCGTGCCACAACGACCATGGTCCCACCTCTCGGTGGATTTCCTTACTGACCTTCCTCCTTCACAGGGGAATACCACTATACTGGTCGTTGTGGACCGGTTTTCTAAGGCCTGTCGTTTGCTCCCCATGCCGGGCCTTCCTACCGCCCTGCAAACTGCCGAAGCCCTATTCACCCATGTGTTCCGGCACTACGGGGTACCCGAGGATATTGTGTCTGATCGAGGTCCCCAATTTACCTCCAGAGTCTGGAGGGCCTTTATGGAGCGGTTGGGGGTCTCGGTGAGCCTCACCTCGGGTTACCACCCGGAGAGTAATGGGCAGGTGGAACGTGTAAACCAGGATGTGGGCAGGTTTCTTAGAACATACTGCCAGGACCGGCCGGAGGAGTGGTCAAGGTACGTTCCCTGGGCCGAAATGGCCCAGAATTCCCTACGCCATTCCTCCACTAACCTAACCCCTTTCCAATGTGTGTTAGGTTACCAGCCGGTTCTGGCACCCTGGCAGCAGAGCCAGATCGAGGCTCCTGCGGTGGATGAGTGGGCGAGGCGCTCGGAGGAGACATGGAACGCTGCACACGTCCACCTGCAGCGGGCCCTCCGACGTCATAAGGCGAGCGCCGATCTCCACCGCAGTGAGGGACCGGTGTACGCACCTGGTGATCGAGTCTGGCTCTCTACCAGGAACCTGCCCCTCCGCCTGCCCTGTCGGAAACTGGGTCGGCGGTTTGTAGGGCCATTTAAAGTCCTGGGAAGGTTGAACGAGGTGTGTTATAAATTACAGCTACCTGTTGAATATAAAAGTATTAACCCCTCGTTCCATGTGTCCCTTCTCAGGCCGGTGGTAGCTGGCCCACTCCAAGAAAGTGAGATCAGGGAGACTCCTCCGCCCCCATTGGACATCAAGGGGGTACCGGCGTACTCCGTGAGGTCCATCTTGGATTCGAGACGTCGGATGGGGGGTCTCCAGTATCTAGTGGAGTGGGAGGGGTACGGTCCGGAGGAGCGGTGCTGGGTGCCGAGGAGAGACATTTTGGACCCGTCTCTCCTGACGGAATTCCATCGTGGGCACCCGACGCACCCTGCTCCGCGTCCTCCGGGTCGTCCCCGAGGCCGGAGTCGGCGCACGTCTGGAGCCGCGCGTCAAGGGGGGGGGTACTGTCACGGTTTCGGCCGAGGCCGCCTCTCTCCCTTGTTCGGGCAGGCTTCGGCGTTCGTTGTCTCCGGAATACTAGCTGCCACCGTTGTATGTTTCATGTTCGTTTGCTTTTGTCTGATTGTTGTCACACCTGTTTTCATTTAGTGTCATTAGTGTCCTATTTAGTTCTCGTTGTGTTTCAGGTGTTGTGTGTTATTGATTTTTGTCATTCGTGTATAGGGCGTGAGCCTGTATTTCGCTCGGTTGAGCTTCCCTCCACTGTTGGAGTATTTACGCACCTGTTTGTGCGCTTTTGTTTTGTTTCGCCTTCGTGCGTATTTCGCCTTCGGGCAAGAGTTGACCATTAGCCATGTTTGGTGATCACTAAAGTCTGTTGGACTATCCGTCTGTGTCCTGCGTTTGATTCCACCACCGCACCCACCTACAGCACGCGTTGACACGTTTGTTGCCTTATGAATACAACCCTGTATTAGCCAAACAATGGGAAGGTAAGGTGAGGTGTATTTGGTCCGTAGCCCACCACCCCATGAGTGTGTGTGTGTGTGTGTGTTTGTGTTTGTGTGTGTGTGTGTGTGTATGTTTGTGTTTGTGTGTGTTTGCTATGAAAAGCCAACTGAGAGACCTGAGCCCTAGGACCATACGTCGGGACTACCGGCCGTGGTGACTCCTTGCTGTCCCCAGTCCGCCTGGCCTTGCTGCTATTCCAGTTTCAACTGTTCTGCCTGCGGTTATGGAACCCCTACCTGTCCCAGACCTGCTGTTTTCAACTCTTAATGATCGGCTATGAAAAGCCAACTGAGATTTATTCCTGATTATTATTTGACCATGCTTGTCACTTATGAACATTTTTGAACATCTTGACATGGTTCTGTTATAATCTCCACCCGGCACAGCCAGAAGAGGACTGGCCACCCCTCATAGCCTGGTTCCTCTCTAGGTTTCTTCCTAGGTTTTGGCCTTTCTAGGGAGTTTTTCCTAGCCACCGTGCTTCTACACCTGCATTACTAGCTGTTTGGGGTTTTAGGCTGGGTTTCTGTACAGCACTTCGAGATATTAGCTGATGTACGAAGGGCTATATAAAATAAAATTGATTGATTGATTGATTGTATGTTTGTGTGTGTGTGTGTGTGTGTGTGTGTGTGTGTGTGTGTGTGTGTGTGTGTGTGTGTGTGTGTGTGTGTGTGTGTGTGTGTGTCAGGTGTTGCATCCTATGTGTATTTGATTATCCGTCATCCATAGAACCTTAACCCCTCCCTGAGGTGAAATAAGTCAACAGTGGTTTATTTAAGAACAATGCTTTTACTAAGAACACATCTCACTTTGAAGAATTACAATCGATCAATTTATTATTCAAATGTACAAATAATGCATATTTAAATGTGAAGTTTATTTTTTAGATTGAACCTCTACTATCAAACCTGCACTGTACCTTAGAGGTGACATACACTTAAAGACAAAACCAAACAGAAAAACAGAAACATCCATAAAAATGTGTGAAGTTATACATCCTAGTAAGAAAAGAAAACATTTATATGGACGGAAATTCCAAATAGATGCAATGAACTATTTGTATTATCAATTCATTTTAATCTAAAACTATTTTGTCTCCCTGGAGTCTCTTAGTAATGGGGTCTCACCTGCCCATATCTCACCACCCCAGGAGTGAGTGTGAGTGTGTGTGTGTATATGTGTGTGTATGGTGTTGTTGCCTGGGAGATTTGGTTAGCGTTCATCCATAGAACCTCATCCCCTCCCTGAGGTGCAAATAGTTACACAACTTCAACATTTTCCATCCCTGTCTGTCTCATCATCACGGACTGTTAGTTGACTTAGAATGGGAAAAGCTACCAAATGTTTTTCTAAATGTCATGGCCAAATGAAACCGTAATTCAAGAACAACCCTCTTGGAATCTGAGTGAATTTCTTGGAAACTGTGTGAATCTGCTGGAAATTAAACACTTCATTGTAAATGTTCAAAAACCTTGAAGAAGGCCAAAAGCTGAAATGATTTGGTTCTACTTTTAACAATACTACAGCTTTAAAAAAAAAAGAAATTCTCCTCCAAGTTGCTGAATCTGTCCTCTACTTCAGTTTCCTCCTTACCTCCAAACCATTTTTGTACTTCTATATGATCATCATTCTTTTTTATAGTATTAGCCAAGGTTATGAACAATCAAACAGTACTGTAAACATACCTGTATTGAGAGGGCTGTCTTGTCCTCCGTTGAATCCCTCGCTCCTCTCCTCCGTCTCAGTGTGCGTGATGGATCTTCTTCTCCCTCTCTTATTATTCTCTCTGTCTGGACGGCATGCAAAGCTGGGTCATTACATTTACATTTTAGTCATTTAGCAGACGCTCTTAACCAGAGCGACTTACAGGAGCAATTAGGGTTAAGTGCCTTGCTCAAGGGCACATTAACGTCATTTAGCAGACGCTCTTAGCCAGAGCGACTCACAAATTGGTGCGTTCACCCTATAGCCAGTGGGATAACCACTTTACAATTTGGGGGGGGGGGGGGGGGGGGGGGGTTAGAAGGAATACTTTATCCTATCCCAGGTATTCCTTAAAGAGGTGGGGTTTCAAATGTCTCCGGAAGGTGGTGAGTGACTCCGCTGTCCTGGCGTCGTGAGGGAGCTTGTTCCACCATTGGGGTGCCAGAGCAGCGAACAGTTTTGACTGGGCTGAGCGGGAGCTATGCTTCCGCAGAGGAAGGGGAGCCAGCAGGCCAGAGGTGGATGAACGCAATGTCCTCGTTTGGGTGTAGGGACTGATCAGAGCCTGAAGGTACAGAGGTGCCGTTCCCCTCACTGCTCCATAGGCAAGCACCATGGTCTTGTAGCGGATGCGAGCTTCAACTGGAAGCCAGTGGAGTGTGCGGAGGAGGGGGGTGACGTGAGAGAACTTGGGAAGGTTGAACACCAGACGGGCTGCGGCATTCTGGATGAGTTGTAGGGGTTTAATGGCACAGGCAGGGAGCCCAGCCAACAGCGAGTTGCAGTAGTCCAGACGGGAGATGACAAGTGCCTGGACCAGGACCTGCGCCGCTTCCTGTGTAAGGCCGGGTCGCACTCTCCGAATGTTGTAGAGCATGAACCTGCAGGAGCGGGTCACCGCCTTGATGTTGGCGGAGAACGACAGGGTGTTGTCCAGGGTCACGCCTAGGCTCTTCGCACTCTGGGAGGAGGACACAGCGGAGTTGTCAACCGTGATGGCGAGATCATGGAACGGGCAGTCCTTCCCCGGGAGGAAGAGCAGCTCCGTCTTGCCAGGGTTCAGCTTGAGGTGGTGATCCGTCATCCATACTGATATGTCTGCCAGACATGCAGAGATGCGATTCGCCACCTGGTTATCAGAAGGGGGAAAGGAGAAGATTAGTTGTGTATCATCAGCGTAGCAATGATAGGAAAGGCCATGTGAGGATATGACAGAGCCAAGTGACTTGGTGTATAGGGAGAAAAGGAGAGGGCCCAGAACCGATCCCTGGGGGACACCAGTGGTGAGAGCACGTGGTGCGGAGACAGCTTCCCGCCACGCCACTTGGTAGGAGCGACCGGTCAGGTAGGACGCAATCCAGGAGTGAGCCGCGCCGGAGATGCCCATCTCGGAGAGGGTGGAGAGGAGGATCTGATGGTTCACAGTATCAAAGGCAGCAGACAGGTCTAGAAGGACAAGAGCAGAGGAGAGAGAGTTAGCTTTAGCAGTGCGGAGAGTCTCCGTGACACAGAGAAGAGCAGTCTCAGTTGAATGACCAGTCCTGAAACCTGATTGGTTTGGATCAAGAAGGTCATTCTGAGAGAGATAGCAGGAGAGTTGGCTAAAGACGGCACGCTCAATAGTTTTGGAAAGAAAAGAAAGAAGGGATACTGGTCTGTAGTTGTTGACATCAGTGGGGTCGAGTGTTGGTTTTTTGAGAAGGGGAGTAACTCTCGCTCTCTTGAAGACGGAAGGGACATGGCCAGCGGTCAAGGATGAGTTGATCGGCGAGGTGAGGTAGGGGAGAAGGTCACCGGAGATGGTCTGGAGAAGGGAGGAGGGGATGGGGTCAAGCGGGCAGGTTGTTGGGCGGCCTGCAGTCACAAGTCGCAGGATTTTATCTGGAGAGAGAGGGGAGAAAGAAGTCAAAGCATAGGGTAGGGCAGTGTGAGCAGGACCAGCAGTGTCATTAGACTTAACAAACGAGGATCGGATGTCGTCAACCTTCTTTTCAAAGTGGTTGACGAAGTCATCCACAGAGAGAGAGGAGGGGGGGGGGGGGGGGGGATTCAGGAGGGAGGAAAATGTGGCAAAGAGCTTCCTAGGGTTAGAGGCAGATGCTTGGAATTTAGAGTGGTAGAAGGTGGCCTTAGCAGCAGAAACAGATGAAGAAAATGTAGAGAGGAGGGAGTGAAAAGATGCCAGGTCGGCAGGGAGTTTAGTTTTCTTCCATTTCCGCTCCGCTGCCCGGAGCTCTGTTCTGTGAGCTCGCAATGAGTCATCAAGCCACGGAGCTGGAGGGGAGGACCGAGCCGGCCGGGAGGATAGGGGACACAGAGAGTCAAAGGATGCAGAAAGGGAGGAGAGGAGGGTTGAGGAGGCAGAATCAGGAGATTGGAGGGAGAAGGATTGAGCAGAGGGAAGAGATGATAGGATGGAAGAGGAGAGAGTAGTGGGAGAGAGAGAGCGAAGGTTGCGGCGGCGCATTACCATCTGTGTAGGGGCAGAGTGAGTAGTGTGGGAGGAGAGTGAGAGAGAAAAGGAAACAAAGTAGTGGTCGGAGACTTGGAGGGGAGTTGCAGTGAGATTAGTAGAGGAGCAGCATCTAGTGAAGATGAGGTCAAGCGTATTGCCTGCCTTGTGAGTAGGGGGGGACGGTGAGAGGGTGAGGTCAAAAGAGGAGAGGAGTGGAAAGAAGGAGGCAGAGAGAAATGAGTCAAATGTGGACATAGGGAGGTTGAAATCCCCCAAAACTGTGAGGGGTGAGCCATCCTCAGGGAAGGAACTTATCAAGGCGTCAAGCTCATTGATGAACTCTCCAAGGGAACCTGGAGGGCGATAGATGACAAGGATATTAAGCTTAAATGGGCTAGTGACTGTGACAGCATGGAATTCAAATGAGGAGATAGACAGATGGGTTAGGGGAAAAATTGAGAATGTCCACTTGGGAGAGATGAGGATTCCTGTACCACCACCCCTCTGACCAGATGCTCTCGGGGTATGCGAGAACACATGGTCAGACGAGGAGAGAGCAGTAGGAGTAGCGGTGTTTTCAGTGGTGATCCATGTTTCCGTCAGCGCCAGGAAGTCGAGGGACTGGAGGTTGGCATAGGCTGGGATGAAGTCAGCTTTGTTGGCAGCAGAACGGCAGTTCCAGAGGCTGCCTGCGACCTGGAACTCCACGTGGGTGGTGCGTGCAGGGACCACCAGGTTGGAGAGGCAGCAGCCACGCGGTGTGGTGCGTTTGTGTAGCCTGTGCAGAGAGGAGAGAACAGGGATAGGCAGAGGCATAGTTGACAGGCTGTAGCAAATGGCTACAAAAATGCAGAGGAGATCGGAATGAAATGGACTAAGCATCTGGGAGCGGAGAGAGCAGGGCCTCCCTTACCAAAAACTTCTACCTCAGAAACTAAAATTGTTTCACTGAACCACCCGAACAAAAAAACTCTCCCAACTTCCGCCTTTGGAAATCAGAATTGTTGTGAACCACAGCGGTTCAATGTTTAAAGGAATAGACTCAGCCCACTTTGTTCAGCTAGCCAACTATGACACCATAGCCAGCTAGCAGACTAGCATCCAATAACAATAACACACCGTTTAGCACCAACACTTGGTCACAACAAACCACCAATAATGTGATAACACACTAAACAGATCATTCGTGTCTGTGTCAAGTTCCTTTCATGACGCAGCAATGATTAGACGTTGGCTAGCTAGGACAAGTATATTGTGGTTAGCTACTACAGTACAGCCAGCTGGTCATGTTGGTAGCTAGCAATGGCCACTGTGTTGACTCTGTTTGAAGAACGGCTAGCTAGCTAGCTTCGTGCTACAGCCGGCACGGCCGAGGACACTGCCAAGACACAGTAACTACCCACAACAACCCACGAAGCCTAGCTATGACGCCGTAGCCAACCTGCAAGCTAGCATCCATTAGCACACAACTTAGCATCAACACCTGGCCACAACAAACTGCCAAGAGTGTGTCAGCACACCAAACAGACAATTCAAGTCCGTGTCGAGTTCCCTTCACAACGCAGCAAAATAAAAATAAAAAATTAAACGTTGGAACCAGCTCTCCAGCGTTGCTAATCGTTACCAGTAGCTACCCGCTAGCTAGCTAGCCTCGTGCCTCGATACTAACCTACAACTACCCACGGAAAGCTACAATAACAACAGCACCAACCTACAATAAATACAATACCTAACTACAGCTAACTACCTACCTACGATCTAATACATGGTTAAGCAAAAGTTAAACGTTGGCTAGGACTACATTACCATTGGAACCAGCTCTCCAGCGTTGCTAATCGTTACCTGTAGCTACCCGCTAGCTAGCTAGCCTCGTGCCTCGATACTAACCCACAATTACCCACGGAAACCTATAATAACAACAATACTAACCTACAGTAAATACAATACCTAACTACAGCTAACTACCTACCTACGATCTAATACATGGTTAAGCAAAAGTTAAACGTTGGCTAGGACTACATTACCATTGGAACCAGCTCTCCAGCGTTGCTAATCGTTACCAGTAGCTACCCGCTAGCTAGCTAGCCTCGTGCCTCGATACTAACCCACAATTACCCACGGAAACCTACAAAAACAACAATACTAACCTACAATAAATACAATACCTAACTACAGCTAACTACCTACCTACGATCTAACACATGGTTAAGCTTTACTCAACACTACATGTAGCTTACCTCCTGCTTACCTCCAGCCAGAGAAAAACACGACCTCTCCCGACAACAACCTCATGTTCATTAGGGCACACAACAGAAACAATTCAGCAACTTTTTGCAACAGAACACTAAAATGAGTGTTTGTTATTGGATAAGATCAGGTAGTCCCTCACTTCCTTTTTCAATCTGTTTTCATCAGTTTGGTGCCGTCTGAACACAACCCTGTATTAGCCAAACATGGGGAGGGAAAGGTGAGGTGTATTTGGTTAGCAGTGGGCCATAGCCCACCACCCTGTGTGTGTGTGTGTGTGTGTGTGTGTGTGTGTGTGTGTGTGTGTGTATGTGTGTGTGTGTGTGTGTGTGTGTGTGTGTGTGTGTGTGTGTGTGTGTGTGTCTGTGTGTGTGTGTGTGTGTGTGTGTGTGTGTGTGTGTGGTGTTGTTTCCCGGGGGGATTTGGTTAGCAGTCATCCATAGAACCTCATCCCCTCCCTGAGGTGTCAATAGTTACACAACTTCAACCTTTTCTGTCCATGTCTGTCTCATCATCACTGACTGTGTGAATCTGTTGGAAACTGTGTGAATCTGTTGGAAACTGTGTGAATCTGTTGGAAACTGTTTGAATCTGTTGGAAACTGTGTGAATATGTTGAGTCATTATTGAATTGTGGTGGTAAATGCTGTCCCTTGACTTGTGCACCGTGTAAAAACATTTTAACATGACAAAAACATGACAAAGAATGCATTTCCTGTTTAATGTAACTGTTGTTTAATAACAAAACATATGTAACTCCTTTATATTGCAAAACATCTATTTTTATGCGTTGTATAAACTACTGGGGACTAGCAAATCGTGTTGTCCCGCTGGGGATGTGTAGAGGTGTTTCGACATGTTTCTGGGATTTAAAGATATCTATCTATTATTTTGAATTCTAGAAAGTGAAGAAAAGTATTTATTATATTGCATAATCAATAAAAACATAGAAGCCTATTAAAATACCTATTTTTACGTCATATTTGTTACTGCCTAAAAAATTACTGATTTCAAATATATACAAGGACCTTGAGCATTCTCTCTAGTGGCATACTGTTATCGGGGGAGGGGTCTAAATTTAAGAAAATTATTTGCTAATCACACCCTTTTAGTATTTCATAAATGTTTTAATTCCATTCTTTATTTTGTGTGTCTAAATCCAAAATGTCATTTGATGTTAGTCAAATTAACTGAAGGGAAATTACATTGTGAGCAAAACGATTAATCAGATCACTTCAGAAAATTATTTATAAACTATTGATTAACTTAGATTTGAGCATGTGTGACCTCCATTTAAGAAAATCCTCTATAATCTAAAATGTCTCATTGGTGTTACCATCATCCGTGTTACCATTCCTATTGGTGGCACAATGTTACCATAATGGTAAAAAATACGTAATGTCATTAAGCTACCAAGCCTTTAAAACATTAAGTTAATTTTTTTTCAAAATTGAAGAACAAATCAAATACTTAATTGTAAACATTGAAAAACCCTGAAGAAGGCAAAAAGCCGAAATACATTGTTTCTACTTTTTACAATAATGAAGCTTTTTTTTATTTGTTTCAATTCTCCTCCAAGTTGTTGAATCTGCTCTCTACTTCACTTTCCTCCTTACCTCCTAATCAGTTGTTTTTACTTAGATATTATATTCATTCTTCTTTTATAGTATTATCCAAGGTTATGTACAATCAAACAATATATCCAAACATATAAATAAACATATTGTATCTGTATTGAGAGGGCTATCTTGTCCTCTGCTGAATCCCTCGCTCCTCTCCTCTGTCTCAGTGTGCGTGATGCATCTTCTTCTCCCTCTCTTATTATTCTCTGTCTGGACAAGATGCAAACCTGGGACATTGGGGCACACAACAGAAACAAATCAGCAACTTTTTGCAACGGTTATTGGATAAGATCAGGTAGTCCCTCACTCCCTGTTTCAATCTGTTTTCGTCCATTTGGTGCCTTAGGAACACAACCCTGTATTAGCCAAACATGGTTAGCTTAAGGTGAGGTGTATTTGGTTAGCAGTGGTCCGTAGCCCACCACCCTGTGTGTGTGTGTGTGTGTGTGTGTGTGTGTGTGTGTGTGTGTGTGTGTGTGTGTGTGTGTGTGTGTGTATGAGGTGCTGCTTCCTAGGTGTATTTGATTATCAGTCATCCATAGAACCTTAACCCCTCCCTGAGGTGAAATAAGTCAACAGTGGTTTATCTAATAACAGCACTTTTACATTTAATGTTTCTTTAGAAGAAAAAAAAAACAATTAAACTGACGCTCAGATATACTGTAGTATTAAAAGTGGGGATGTCTTTATTTCATGCAGATGTATAAATTCGGTCAAATGCAGAATTTAGACTAACTGTAAAAGATAAAACATAGTGTGAAAATTGACTGTTGGGAACCAAACATTGCAGGTTAAAAACATGTTCAGATTGTCAACATATGAAGTGTAAAACATATTTTTGTATTTGAATAATTAATAAATGCTGTACAAATGTCCTATGAATGAAATTGAAATGCCTTGTGTCCCTATATCACCTACAATACAGTCCTCAAATGTTAATTTTAATCTGGAAACAATTATAAAAAGGATGTATTCCAATCTGCTTTAATTTGCATGCTGAGAAATGCAAATACCACATTTTCTAAATATTCTTGAAATGTTCTGAGGACCTCCAAGACAAGGTAAAAGTTCCTCCAGAAAGTATTCACACCCCTTGACTTTTTCCACATTTGGTTTTGGTACAGCCTGAATTTAAAATGTAAATTGAGAATTTGTGTCACTGGCCTACACACAATACCTTATAATGTCAAAGTGGAATTATGTTTTCAGAAATGTTTGCAAATTAATTCAAAATAAGAAGCTGAAATATCTTGAATCAATAAGTATTCAATCCCTTGAATTGATTATAACATGTATTGACTCAGGGGGTTGACTACTCATCTAATGAAGATATATTAGTGTTTTATATTTTATAACGTTTTTACAAATGTTAGAATTTTTCTTCCACTTTCACATTACAGAGTATTCTGTGTAGATCGTTGACAAAAAAAGTACAATTAAATCCATGTGAATCCCACTTTGGAACACAACAAAATGTGGAAAAAGTGAAGGGGTGTGAATACTTTCTGAAGGCTGTATGTGTTCAAGAGTAGAGAGCATTCCAGAGTAGAGAGACCCACATTAGCATCTGTAATTGAGTACTCACAGTGTCTGCTATGGCAGGTGGGAAAGTGTAAATTGCCTGAAAAATATCTAATCTCTCCATGTTCTAATCTCTCCATGTTAAACAATTATTAGTAGGTTGATTGGTAAGCTTAATGTGGCTCATTTCACTGTGTTTTCAGTGACCCACAATATGAGCTACGATGCTAATATTTGTTTAAACTCTTCACTGTTGTGTTCTGTGGTTGTCACTGAGTAGACTGATACCCCATTTCATTGATCCATTATCCATAGGTGATGCTGTACAGTGAAATATAAGTATGCCCCAATGCAATTCTGAAGTCTAATCCATTCACAGTGAGATTTTTGATGTGATTTGATCATATGATGAAAAACACAGCATCATATGATGCAAAATGCATCATAGGGGGATGATTTCTGTATTTTGAAAGTTAAATATCTTGAAAACTTGAGTGCTCCATTCGCAAGCAGAGGAGCGCAGACAGCAGTGCACTTAAGGGTTTCCACGGTCTTCATCTTACTGCGTTTCTACTGCAGAGGAATACGGGTTAGGGAAAGAGGGTCAAAAGGTTAGTGAGAGATTTTACTTGTTGATGTGGGCTCTGAGGAGAGATTATGTTCATGGGACAGTTATACTGTAAGAGTTTGTGAGAGAGTGAGTTGAGAATTTCTTTGAATTGTGGACACTGTTCCATCCATACCTTTTTATTGGCTTGTGGAGAATTCAGTTGTTCAACAGTGTGCGATGACCCTGGACCTGCGAGGAAGAGAAAGAGGAAACCAAGTAAATTATACTGAACAAAAATATCAACTCAACATGCAACAATTTCAACGATTTTACTGAGTTACAGTTCATATTAGGAAATCAGTCAATTGTAATTAATTCATTAGGCCCTAATCTATGTATTTCAAATGATTTGGGTGGGCATTGGAGGGCATCTTCTTGTGTTTCCAGTAACTTGTAGTGCAACACAACCTCACAAATCACGTTACAATCCTGCAGAGGATACACAGATGATAGGGGTACACACTCGATGGGCCTCGGTGTTTCCAGATGTACAGTCGTGGTCAAACGTTTTGAGAATGACACAAGTATTGGTCTTCACAAAGTTCGCTGCTTCAGTGTTATGAGATATTTTTGTCAGATGTTACTATGGTATACTGAAGTATAATTACAAGCATTCCATAAGTGTCAAAGGCTTTTATTGACAATTACATTAAGTTTATGCAAAGGTCAATATTTGCAGTGTTGAACCTTATTTTTCAAGACCTCTGCAATCCGCCCTGGCATGCTGTCAATTAACTTCTTGGCCACATCCTGACTGATGGCAGCCCATTCTTGCATAATCAATGCTTGGAGTTTGTCAGAATTTGTGGGTATTTGTTTGTCCACCCGCCTCTTGAGGATCGACCACAAGTTCATGGACCCAAAATGAGCCACTTAGTTATCACTTTTGCCTTATGGCAAGGTGCTCCATCATGCTGGAAAAGGCATTGGTCGTCACCAAACAGTTCTTGGATGGTTGGGAGAAGTTGCTCTCGGAGGATGTGTTGGTACCATTCTTTATTCATGGCTGTGTTCTTAGGCAAAATTGTGAGTGAGCCCACTCCCTTGGCTGAGAAGCAAACCCACACATGAATGGTCTCAGGATGCTTTACTGTTGGCATGACACAGGACTGATGGTAGCGCTCACCTTGTCTTCTCTGGACAAAGTGTTTTCTGGATGCCCCAAACAATCGGAAAGGGGATGTCCCTGATGTTTTTCCTGGAGAGAAGTGGCTTCTTTGCTGCCCTTCTTGACACCAGGCCATCCTCCAAAAGTCTTCGCCTCACTGTGCGTGCAGATGCACTCACACCTGCCTGCTGCCATTCCTGAGCAATCTCTGCACTGGTGGTGCCCCGATCCCGCAGCTGAATCAACTTTAGGAGACGGTCCTGGCGCTTGCTGGACTTTCTTGGGCACCCTGACGCCTTCTTCACAACAATTGAACCTCTCTCCTTGAAGTTCTTGATGATCCGATAAATGGTTGATTTAGGTGCAATCTTACTAGCAGCAATATCCTTGCTTGTGAAGCCCTTTTTGTGCAAAGCAATGATGACGGCACGTGTTTCCTTGCAGGTAACCATGCTTAACAGAGGAAGAACAATGATTTCAAGCACCACCCTCCTTTTAAAGCTTCCAGTCTGTTATTCTAACTCAATCAGCATGACAGAGTGATCTCCAGACTTGTCCTCGTCAATACTCTCATCTGTGTTAACGAGAATCACTGACATGATGGCAGCTGGTCCTTTTGTGCCAGGACTGAAATGCAGTGGAAATGTTTTTGTTGGGATTAAGTTAATTTTCATGGCAAAGAGGGACTTTGCAATTAATTGCAATTCATCTGATTACTCTTCATGACATTCTGGAGTATATGCAAATTGCCATCATAACAACTGAGGCAGCAGACATTGTGAAAAATAATATTTGTGTCATTCTCAAAACTTTTGACCACGACTGTAGAGATGTAAAGTAAACATGTTTAGTAACCCAGGCAGCCACTGTTCCACTATTACAACATTACAGAGAGAACGAGGCATGTCCCCAGTCCCGGAGCAGGACCTATACCTGGGGTTAAGTACTTAAGGATCACTGTAGTGAAGAAGAAATTGTGTCTATGGTGTGATGTGATGGACAGAATTAATCTTTACCTGACATTGAAGTCGGCATATCCCTCTCTGGCCAGTAGCTGTGGTAACAAGCCACTAAGCTATATGGAATTGGTTTAAGAAGGTCATACCAAGGATCATTTAGCTATTTGATTTTGAACTTTAAGACCCCATAAAGTATCCCCAAAATATCTACAAAAGATTATTTGATTGAAAATAAAGTATGGCCTTACTGCTATTAGCCCACATACAGTGGGGGAAAAAAGTATTTAGTCAGCCACCAATTGTGCAAGTTCTTCCACTTAAAAAGATGAGAGAGGCCTGTAATTATCATCTTAGGTACACGTCAACTATGACAGACAAATTGAGATTTTTTTTCTCCAGAAAATCACATTGTAGGATTTTTAATGAATTTATTTGCAAATTATGGTGGAAAATAAGTATTTGGTCACCTACAAACAAGCAAGATTTCTGGCTCTCACAGACCTGTAACTTCTTATTTAAGAGGCTCCTCTGTCCTCCACTCGTTACCTGTATTAATGGCACCTGTTTGAACTTGTTATCAGTATAAAAGACACCTGTCCACAACCTCAAACAGTCACACTCCCAACTCCACTATGGCCAAGACCAAAGAGCTGTCAAAGGACACCAGAAACAAAATTGTAGACCTGCACCAGGCTGGGAAGACTGAATCTGCAATAGGTAAGCAGCTTGGTTTGAAGAAATCAACTGTGGGAGCCATTATTAGGAAATGGAAGACATACAAGACCACTGATAATCTCCCTCGATCTGGGGCTCCACGCAAGATCTCACCCCGTGGGGTCGAAATGATCACAAGAACGGTGAGCAAAAATCCCAGAACCACACGGGGGGACATAGTGAATGACCTGCAGAGAGCTGGTTCAAACAAAAAACTACAAGTGTGCTTGCTTTAGTTCCTCAACGGCACAGCTAGGAGAGCTCAAACAAGAACTTAATAGTTGAAGGCTCTTCCTTGAGTCATAAAAGTTTATTGAAATGACTTAGGGACTGTGCACACTTATGAGAGGTGTGTGGACACTTGGAGACACAAGTTATACCTCTCACTCTAACCCTTACATTTCTTTGCTCTTATGTTGCGGCTACTTCAGATTATGCATTAATTTTCTTAACATGTTACTGAATGTATCCAGAGTATGTCCAGATTTCATTATCAACAAATGCATCGAAAAGTACAGTAAATGTGAAATGCACAAAGTCAAAAGTGTAAAGTTTGCATTCAGGCTTGTGTCTGTTGATCTGTTGTATCCTCACTTTTGTTCTGATAATTTCCCCATAATCCCCAAAGTGTTCCCTTTCAGTTGCTACCATGGTTATGCATACAGGACGTCCTGTGGTGGACAATTTGTTAGATCTTTTGATGAGTCATTGATAATAATCTGAACATTACATTTTTATTAAAATAAGATATAACAGGGGAACATAGCTACATTCAATATATTTCACAAGTTGATTTAATACTTTAAACCCTTTCTCATGGTTGCTGTCTTGAGAGATTTGTAAAGAATCATGTAGCTAGACAGAGTCTACAACTGTGCGCATTGGTCAGATAGGTTATTGCACAACACCCAACGCTATATTCCTTTCCATTATTCAGGATATTTAGACTGACAACAAATGACAGAGTAGCCTAGTGGTCATTTTCACAAAATGATCTGGGCCCAGTTTTTGAAATGTTATCTATTCAGATTTCGGCTATCGGATAGGATTAAACCATTCAAATGAAGCTCAACCGGGCTGTTGAGCTAATTTTTACAGTGAATTTTAAATGAAATTAAACATGTGAATTATGTTTGGCATATTTTATCATCTTAACCAATGTAATTTGGTATAATTATCATGTGGTTTTCATTATTGTACTTCTGTATTTCCTTAAACACAAATTCTAAAATGGTTGAAAACCAGGAAGTGAAATTTTTGTCTGCCGATATCTATACTGCAGCACTGGAGTACCGTCCTATTTTTGTTCTTTGCAGCAGGGTTGTAGCCACTTATTAACTTTTGGTTAATCTAGGGCAGTGGTTCTCTAACTCTTTGGGGCTGGAAACACCTTTTGTGATTTATCAGGGATCCCTTTTGTGATTATCAGGGACCTCCTCATAATCAGAACACAACTTGAGTGAGATACAAATAGCATACAAAGTTTTACTATGACTTCGTCAGTGCATGGCCGGAGGAACCATGTTTCGGGGCCCAGGCAATGTACACTGAGCATACCAACATCAGGAACACCTTCCTAATATGGAGTTGCACCCCCCCCCCCCCCCCCCCAGATTTTGTTCTTTTATTAAACCACCATCTCCAGTACAGCTGTGTCTGCCTCATCTTCTGGGTTCTGACAATTATTAGTGACTGTTTCTCGCACCGGGTCGTGACAGAAACACTGAGCCATTATTATGAACCCAGAGGCAGCCAGTACCCAGGATCTTTTTTCCATGCTGTCCCACCATGAGAGGACTGTCCAACGCCACGAAGCTGCTCTGGTTCAGCAAGAGGCCTTAATGGCTAGACATTCTCAACTTCTGTCAGAGATGCTGACTTCCATAAAGCAGATTTCGGATCGACTTTCCCCGGCAACTGCTTCTGCTCCAGTTCATCCGATTCAAGGGCCCCTGGCAGTTAATCCCCTGGCTGAACCTCGTCTGCCGCCTCCCCAACGGTTCTCAGGGGATCCGAGTGTTTGTAAGGGGTTTTTCACCCAATGTTCTCTCTCCTTTGAGCTGCAACCATCGTCGTTTCCCACCGACCGGTCCAAGATAGCATATATCATCACCCTGCTGTCGGAAAAGGCCCTAGCCTGGGCTACTGCTGTGTGGGATGCCCAAAGTCCCTGCTGTGCCAGCTTCTCTACCTTTGCTGAAGAATTCAAGCGAGTGTTTCAAGGTCCTACCAACGGCCCTGACTCAGCCAAACAGCTCCTGACTCTCCGCCAAGGTCGGCGCAGCGTGACGGACTATGCCATCCAGTTCCGCACTGTGGCAGCAGCAAGTGGCTGGAACGACGAGGCGCTCACAGTGTGTTTTTTGAAGGGTCTTTCTGACACCATCCAAGATGAACTGGCCACTCGGGAACCACCGGACAACCTCGAGTCCCTTATCAAGTTGGCTTCACGCATAGACCAGCGTCTGAGAGAGAGAGAGAACAAAACCATAGACCGCTCACCCTAGTTCCTATCGGTTCCAGCTCCGAGTCTCCACCTTTATCCTCGCTGGCTCCACCAGAACCCATGCAGGTTGGACGCATCTCCCAGGCTGAGAGAGACCGCCGGATGAGGGAGCGATGCTGTCTATATTGCGGCAAACCGGGCCATTTCCGCTCCACGTGTCCCGGGCTCCAGGGAAACGCACTCTCCCGTGCAGGCCTGGGAGGACTGTAACGGGAAACATAACCTCCTCCCATCCATCCAACTCCCGCCTGCTCATTCCTGTTACCCTTTCCTGGGACGACCACGAGGTTTCTCTTCAAGCCTTGGTAGACTCTGGAGCCGCAGGTAACTTCATGGATGGGATCTGGGCGAAGGAGAATGGCGTTCCTTCTGAACCTCTAAGTGACCCCATAAGGGTTACTACGTTGGATAGAAGTCCTTTGGGATCTGGACTTGTCACTCGTGCCACTACCCCCTTACGACTTTCAGTTTCCCAACACCAGGAAGTGATGAACTTTCATCTGATCTCCTGTTCCGAGTTTCCTCTCGTCCTTGGTTATCCCTGGCTTCACAGCCATAACCCTCACATCGACTGGTCTGTGGGCACTATCAAGCAGTGGGGTCCTACGTGCCAAGCCACTTGTATCTTCCCGAGTTCCCAGAGTTCTCCTTCCGAGTCTCTAGAATCCATCGACTTGTCCCGAGTTCCCGAGTGTTACCATGACCTCAAACTGGTATTTAGCAAACAGAGGGCCACCAAACTACCACCCCATAGACCTTACGATTGCACCATCGACCTGTTGCCGGGGACCTGCCCTCCCAGGGGTCGGATCTTTTCCCTTTCTCCTCCCGAACGAGCTGCTATGGATACCTACATCAAGGACGCTCTGACAGCAGGCCTCATGCGTCCATCTACCTCGCCGGCGGGAGCAGGGTTTTTCTTTGTGGCCAAGAAAGACGGTGGATTACGACCTTGCATCGACTACCGGGGACTCAATGCCATAACCGTCCGTAACCGCTACCCGCTACCTCTTATGGCCACAGCCTTTGAGCTGCTCCAGGAAGCAGTTGTCTTCACTAAGCTTGACCTGCGGAACGCATACCATCTTGTGCGGATCAAACCCGGGGACGAGTGGAAGACCGCTTTCAACACGCCTACTGGTCACTACGAATACTCGGTGATGCCCTTCGGCCTGACCAACGCTCCGGCTGTGTTCCAAGCGCTCATAAACGATGTGCTTAGGGATATGCTTAACATCTTTGTGTTTGTTTACTTGGATGACATCCTCATCTTTTCGAGCTCCCTTCAAGAACACACTAAGCATGTCAGACAAGTGCTCAAACGCCTCCTAGACAGCCATTTGTACGTTAAGCCGGAGAAGTGTGAATTCCATTCCTCTCGAGTACAATTCCTGGGATTTATAGTGGAACCCGGACGAGTCCAGATGGACCCCAAGAAGGTAGAGGCGGTAGCGGATTGGCCCACCCCCAAGTCCGTTAAGGAAGTTCAGCGTTTCCTGGGCTTCACCAACTTTTACCGCAAGTTCATCAAGAACTTCAGCTCGGTGGCAGCCCCTCTCTCTGCGGTAACCAAGGGTGGCAACACAAGGTTTCTGTGGGGAAGAGAAGCTGAGACGGCCTTCCAAGGACTCAAGCAGCGCATCCTCTCTGCTCCCATCCTGACACTACCAACGGCGGATGAACCTTTTGTGGTGGAGGTAGACGCATCAGAGGTTGGGGTTGGAGCTGTCCTGTCTCAGAGGGGTGAAGACAAGAAGCTTCATCCTTGCGCCTTCTTCTCTCACCGGCTTACCCCGGCCGAGAGGAATTACGATGTGGGGGATCGTGAACTCCTAGCGGTTAAGATGGCATTGAAGGAATGGAGACACTGGCTCGAGGGGGCTTCTCAACCGTTTCAAGTGCTTACGGACCACAAGAATCTGGAGTATATCCAGCAGGCGAAGCGGTTGAACGCCAGACAAGCTCGATGGTCTCTTTTCTTCAGCCGATTTCAGTTTATCCTCACCTATAGACCCGGGTCGAAGAATCTCAAACCGGACGCCTTGTCACGAATCTACTCTCCTGCCATTCGAGAAGATACTGACATGACTGTCCTTCCGGCCGCTAAGATCGTGGCTCCGATCTCGTGGCAAGTGGAGGATACCGTGAAACAAGCTCAAGCCATCGAACCGGGCCCTGGAGGAGGTCCTGCTAATCGGTTGTTTGTTCCCAAGGCAGCAAGGTCCCAAGTCCTTCGGTGGGGGCACTCCTCTCGCCTCACCTGTCACCCGGGCGTAGGCCGCACCTTGGAGTTCATCCAGCGTAAGTTCTGGTGGCCCACCATAAAAGAAGACGTTGCCACGTGCATCAAGGCCTGTTCCGTGTGCTGCCAGGGCAAATCTTCTCACCTCCGCCCTCAAGGACTCCTTCACCCTCTATCTATTCCCCACCGACCCTGGTCCCATATCTCGTTGGACTTTATTACTGGCCTTCCTCCGTCCCATGGTAATACTACGATCCTAGTCATCATCGACAGGTTTTCTAAGGCGGCCAGGTTTGTTCCTTTGACCAAATTACCTTCTGCCAAGGAAACAGCTGAGTTGGTGATTAACTATGTGTTCCGAGTCTTTGGGATTCCGCAAGATATGGTTTCCGACAGAGGTCCCCAGTTCGCCTCAAGGTTTTGGAAGGCCTTCTGCCAACTCATAGGGGCCACGGCCAGTTTATCTTCAGGGTACCATCCGGAGTCCAATGGCCAAACTGAGAGGATGAATCAGGAGCTGGAAACCACCCTCAGATGCATGGTTTCCAACAACCCGTCCACTTGGTCATCCTTCATTGTTTGGGCCGAGTACGCGCACAACACCTTGTGCTCCTCCTCCACTGGTATGTCCCCGCATGAGTGTCAGTTTGGCTATGCGCCTCTATTGTTCCCGGACCAGGAGGCAGAAGTCAGAGTGCCTTCAGCCTCGAGGTTCATCAGACGCTGTCGGCTTACGTGGAAGAAGGCACGTCTTAATCTTCTGCGTTCCTCTCAGCAGTACCAACGACAAGCCAACAGAGGTCGCCGTCCCGGTCCTACCCTGTACCCCGGCCAGAGAGTATGGCTCTCAACTAAGAACCTACCACTACGGGTGGAGTCTCGCAAGCTGTCCCAGAGGTTCATCGGTCCCTTTAAGATTGCCAGGAGAGTCAATCCCGTTACTTTTCGCCTGCACTTACCCAGATCACTTAAGATCAATCCAACATTTCACATTTCTTTATTAAAACCTGTTGTTTTTTCTCCCCTTATCCCGGCAGGCAGACCTCCCCCTCCGCCCCGTGTCATCGGTGGCCAGTCGGCTTATACCGTCCACCGGATACTGGATTCCCGCCGGGTGCAGCGGTCCTGGCAGTATCTGGTGGACTGGGAAGGCTACGGTCCCGAGGAGCGCTCCTGGGTTCCTGCCAAGGACATACTGGACCCTGACCTCATTCGTCAGTTCAGGGCCCTCCACCCTGAGAAGGCTGGTAGGAACGTCAGGAGCCGTTCCTAGGAGGGGGATTCTGTCAGGTTTTGGCCATGACTGTTCGGGTTTTGGTTACTAGATGTCCCCATTGCACCTTTTTTGTACCTTTTGTTTTTCTTGCTCTAATTATTGTTTGCACCTGTAGGTCATTCCCTTGTTAGTATTTAAACCCTGTGTGTTCCTCAGTTCCTTGCTCAGTGTTTGTAAGTTAGCACCCAGCCCCAGCCCAAGCCTTGTTTTATATAGATATTTCTCTGGTGGGATTTTCCAGAGGTTCTCTGGTTTAGTTTTTGTGTGTTGTTTGAGTAGTCTTTTGAGGTTTGTTTTTCCCTGCTGTTTTTTACCACTTTGTGGAGTTTCTTTTGTTTTTTGGAGGTTTTCCTCTTTGTGCCTCTTGGCTTTATTTTTGGACATTGTGGATTTAGTTTCTTTGCCTGAAGATTTTGTTCTTTTATTAAACCACCATCTCCAGTACAGCTGTGTCTGCCTCATCTTCTGGGTTCTGACAATTATTAGTGACTGTTTCTCGCACCGGGTCGTGACAGTTTGTTAGGGCATGGACTCTACAAGGTGTCGAAAGAGATCCACAGGGATGCTGGCCAACGTTGACTCCAATGCTTCCCACAGTTGTCAAGTTGGCTGGATGTCCTTCGGGTGGTGGACCATTCTTGATACACACGGGAAACTGTTGAGTGTGAAAAACCCAGCAGCATTGCCATTCTTGACACAAACTGGTGCACCTGGCACCTACTACCATACCTCGTTCAAAGGCACGTAAATCTTTTGTCTTGCCCATTCACCCTCTTGTAGTTGGCCACCAGGTTTGCACACATCTCAGGAGGGATTTTGTCACACTCCTCTTTGTAGATCTTCTGCAAGTCATTAAGGTTTGGAGGCTGACGTTTGGCAACTCGAACCTTCAGCTCCCTCCACAGATTTTCTATGGGATTAAGTTCTGGAGACTGGCTAGGCCACTCCAGGACCTTAATGTGCTTCTTCTTGAGCCACTCCTTTGTTGCCTTGGCCGTGTGTTTTGGGTCATTGTCATGCTGGAATACCTATCCACGACCCATTTTCAATGCCCTTGCTGAGGGAAGGAGGTTCTCACCCAAAATTTACGGTACATGGCCCGTCCATCGTCCCTTTGATGCGGTGAAGTTGTCCTGTCCCCTTAGCAGAAAAACACCCCCAAAGCATAATTTTTCCAACTCCATGTTTGACGGTGGGGATGGTGTTCTTGGGGTCATAGGCAGCATTCCTCCTCCTCCAAACACGGCGAGTTGAGTTGATGCCAAAGAGCTCCATTTTGGTCTCATCTGACCACAACACTTTCAAACAGTTCTCCTCTGAATCATTCAGATGTTAATTGACAAACTTCAGACGGGCCTGTATATGTGCTTTCTTGAGCAGGGGGACCTTGCGGGCGCTGCAGGATTTCAGTCCTTCACGGCGTAGTATGTTACCAATAGTTTTCTTGGTGACTATGGTCCCAGCTGCCTTGAGATCATTGACAAGATCCTCCCGTGTAGTTCTGTGCTGATTCCTCACCATTCTCATGATCATTGCAACTCCACGCGGTGAGATCTTGCATGGAGCCCCAGGTCGAGGGAGATTGACAGTTCTTTTCTGTTTCTTCCATTTGCAAAATAATCACACCAACTGTTGTCACCTTCTCACCAAGCTGCTTGGCAATGGTCTTGTAGCCCATTCCAGCCTTGTGTAGGTCTACAATATTGTCCCTGACATCCTTGGAGAGCTCTTTGGTCTTGGCCATGGTGGAGAGTTTGGAATCTGATTGATTGATTGCTTCTGTGGACAGGCGTCTTTTATACAGGTAACAAGCTGAGATTAGGAGCACTCCCTTTAAGAGTGTACTCCTAATCTCAGCTCGTTACCTGTATAAAAGACACCTGGGAGCCAGAAATCTTTCTGATTGAGAGGGGGTCAAATACTTATTTCCCTCATTAAAATGCAAATCAATTTATAACATTTTTGACATGCGTTTTTCTGGATTTTGTTGTTGTTACTCTGTCTCTCACTGTTCAAATAAACCTACCATTAAAATTATAGACTGATCATTTCTTTGTCAGTGGGCAAACGTACAAAATCAGCAGGGGATCAAATACTTTTTTCCCTCACTGTACACAATCCATGTCTCAATTGTCTCAAGGCTTAAAAGTCCTTCTTTAACCTGTTTCCTCCCCTTCATCTACATAGATTTTAAGTGGATTTGACAAGTGGCATCAATAAGGGATCATAGCTTTCACCTGGATTCACCAGGTCAGTCTATGGCATGAAAAGAGCAGGTGTTCGTAATGTTTTGTAAACTCAGTGCCTTCAGAAACTATTCACAAACCATTACTTTTTCCACATGTTTTGCTGTTACAGCCTGAACTTAAACTGTATTAAATAGAGATATTTTTTTGTCTCTGGCCTACACACAATACCCCATAATGTCAAAGTGGAATTATGTTTTTAGACATTTTTACAAATGAATTACAAATGAGAAGTTGAAATGTCTTGAGTCAATAAGTATTCAACCCCTTTATTATGTCAACCCTAAATAAGTTCAGGAGTAAAACTTTGCTTAACAAGTCACATAATAAGTTGCATGGACTCACTCTGTGTGCAATAATGGTGTTTAACATGATTTTTGAATGACTACCTCATCTCTGTACCCCACACATACAATAATCTGTAAGGTACCTCAGAGCAGTGCATTTCAAACACAGATTCCACCACAAAGACCAGGGATGTTTTCCAATGCCCTGCAAAGAAAGGCACCTATTGGTAGATGTTTTTTTGTATTTAAAATGTGACGTTATTCATTACACTTTGGATGGTGTGTCAGTACACACAGTTACTACAAAGATACAGGCATCCTTCTTAATTCACTTGCCGGAGAGAAAGGAAACCACTTAGGGATTTCACCATGAGGCCAATGGTGACTATAAAACAGTTACAGAGTAATGGCTGTGATAGGAGAAAACTGAGGATGAACCAACAACATTGTAGTTACTCCACAATACTAACCTAATTGACAGAGTGAAAAGAAGGAAGCCTGTACAGAATAAAAATATTCCAAAATATGCATCCTGTTTACAACAAGGCACTAAAGTAATACTTTTTTTTTATGTGGCAAAGGAATTCACTTATTGCACTGAATACAAATTGTAATGTTTGGGGCATATCCAATATAACACATTACTGAGTACCACTCTGCATCTCTTCAAGCATAGTGGTGGCTGCATCATGATATGGGTATGCTTGTGATCGTTAAGGACTCAGGCGTGTTTCAGGTTAAAAATGAAACGGAATGGAGCTAAGCACAGGTAAACTACTAGAGAAAAACCTGGTTCAGTTAGATTTCCACCAGACACTGGGAGATGTATTAATCTTTCAGCACGACAATAACCTAAAACACAAGGCCAAATCTACATTGGAGTTGCTTACCAAGAAGACAGTGAATGTTCCTGAGTGACTGAGTTACAGTTATGACTTAAATCTACTTGAAAATATATGGCAAGACCTGAAAATGGTTGTTTAGCAATGATCAACAACTAATTTGACAGAACTTGCCGAACTTGGAAAATAATTATTGGCAAATGTTGCGCAATCCAGGTGTGTAAAAATCGCTTCGAGACATACCCAGAAAGAATCACAGCTGTAATTGCTGCCAAATGTGCTTCTACAAAGTATTGACTCAGGGTTGTGAATACTTATGTAAATTATATATTTCAAAAATTTATGAAAACAGTTTTTGACTTTGTCATTATGGGGCATCAATTTTATACATTTTGAATTCAGGCTGTAACACAACAAAATGTGGAATAAGTCAAGGGGTATGAATACTTTCTGAAGGCACTGTATGCATGGTGTATGTGTCGAGTGTTCAATGTATAGTTTTTATTTGGAATACAGTAGTACTGTGTCTAAGACTGTTTTACCCCATTGGATAATTAGTTTTGTCTTGTCTTATCCTATCAAGGGTTGCAAAATTCTGGTAACTTTCCCAAATGTCTTGCTCAGGAAGAACCTAAAGAAGCACAAGATGGCCCACACAGGGAAGAAACCCTTTGGTTGCACCCTATGTGGGAAAAATACAGGGTACTGAAGAACTTAGAGAGACACATAGCCAATCAAGGATGATCAATGGAAACAGGATGCACCTGAGCTCAATTTCAAGTCTCACAGCAATGGGTCTGAATACTTATGTAAATAAGGTATTTCTGTGTGTTATATTTTATACATTTGCAAACATTTCTAAAAACGTGTTTTCTCTTTGTCATCATGAGGTATTGTGTGTAGATTGATGAGGGAAAAAATGAAATTAATCAATTTTAGAAAAAGGCTGTAACGTAACAAAATGTGGAAAAAGTCAAGGGGTATGAATACTTTCCGAATGCACTGTATGTTGCTCCGTCTGTGGGAACAGGGTGCTGAAGAACTTGACACATGACAACCACACACCCAGACATAAAGACATTGAGGAGGTGAAAGACCACACCCAGACATAAAGACATTGAGGAGGTGAAAGACCACACCCAGACATAAAGACATTGAGGAGGTGAAAGACCACACCCAGACATAAAGACATTGAGGAGGTGAAAGACCACACCCAGACATAAAGACATTGAGGAGGTGAAAGACCACACCCATACATAAAGACATTGAGGAGGTGAAAGACCACACCCAGACATAAAGACATTGAGGAGGTGAAAAACCACACCCAGACATAAAGACATTGAGGAGGTAAAAGACCACACCCAGACATAAAGACATTGAGGAGGTGAAAGACCACACCCAGACATAAAGACATTGAGGAGGTGAAAGACCACACCCAGACATAAAGACATTGAGGAGGTGAAAGACCACACCCAGACATAAAGACATTGAGGAGGTGAAAGACCACACCCAGACAGTGAAAGACTGAATAGTAGAAGATAGAATATTTGAATGGGATACAGAACACGTAGGCCGCCTGTAATCTAGAAATCTATTAACTATGTCTAAAATCCTTCAATACGTTGTAGATCCATCCTTCAATGCATATTAGATCCATATAGATGTTTGGTATTGTTCTCAGTATAACCACTTGCCGACAGACTTTGAAAACGAAGTGTATGTGCGAGAGGTGAGAGCTGGATGCTGTTGACACAGTGAATGATGAGCCAGCATGTTTAGAAAAGGCCTTTCCTGCCTGGCTGTCGCCTATTCTGAGCCTTATGCCGCGTTCAAAACTTTTGGGAGATCCGAACTCTTCGACTTCAGTGTGTTCAAGACAAATGGGAACTTGGAAAAAAACGAGCTCCGACAGGGAAAATTAGTTTTGAACGGTCTTCCAACTCGGAATTCCAGGAACCTGGGCCTCTTTCTAGACCTGGGCCTCTTTCTAGCTTCGACCTTAAGATCACTGACGTCATGATTTGACCTTGTTTTTTTTCAGATTTCCCAGTTGTCTTAAACGCACCATTAGAAATGAGTGTTTTGCATGCCTCTTCCTAAGATGGCTGATGTATAACTGTGAACACTGTGGCCCTTACTAAGATGGATAACAAACCTCGGTGTACTCATACACTGATAATGTTATAGAACACTATGGGAGAATCTCAATTGGATACTCCTCGCATCCTCTCTCTGTGCCTCCTAAAAATCCATTGGATGAGAAAGCCAGAGTTCCTTCTCCTCTTACTTTCTCCTCCAATAGGTTTTGAGAAGGAGGATAGAGGACTCGAGGCGTATAACATTTACATTCCCTCTAAGCAGTTTCTCCTGACCAGGAAAAGATTCAGGGCCCTAGTTGTCCAGAGGGTTATATGAAGATGAAGGCTCAAGGAGTTAGCCTGATAACTTGCCTAAATATTCAGATAAAAGTTTTTTTTTCAAGGAGTTAGCCTGATAACTTGCCTAAATATTCAGATTTTTTTTTTTTTTTTTTAGAAAGATCAGTTTTAAATGGGCATGGTCTACTTTACTCAACAACCAAAAACACATATCTAAGTTAAGCTTTCTTTATGAATGATAAAATAGTTATTTCTGGATGTTTATCAAAGTTAGCTGGCTTTGATCCAACTTTGTAGTATACCCCTCTGGTCAAACCAATTGGTCAGGAAGCACTCCTGGCCCTAAGCATATCATATGAAGGTACTGTACTGTAGTTAAAAGATAGCATACTAAATGTCTCCTTTTGAGATGGTTTTCTGTAAGGGTAAATACACTATAACAACAATCTGTCGATGCCGATGTTTTCTATTGAAATGATTGAAGGCAAATGCATGTGTTTGTGTCCTTTTTGGTGGAAGGAAATTCCAGGAATAATATTTAAATGTTCAGTCAGTCAGTGTCCAAACATCCTCCTGTGTCTTTACTTTTATTTGATCAGAAATAATAATTATTCCATTATCATTTGGTATTATTCTGTTTGCACCACATCCAGTGGCTTGGCATTTTTTCTATTTTGTTGCCTTACAACACACAACATGCCTACCACTTTGAAGATGCAAAATATTTTTAAATTGTGAAACAAACAAGAAATAAGACAAAAAAACAGAACTTGAGCGTACATAACTATTGCCACCTTTTGCAGCAATTACAGCTGCAAGTCTCTTGGGGTATTTCTCTATAAGCTTGGCACATCTAGCCGCTGGGATTTTTGCCCATTCTTCAAGGCAAAACTGCTCTAGCTCCTTAAAGTTGGATGGGTTCCGCTGGTGTACAGCAATCTTTAAGTCATACCATAGAGTCTCAATGGGATTGAGGTCTGGGCTGTGACTAGGCCATTCCAAGACATTTAAATGTTTCTCCTTAAACCACTCGAGTGTTGCTTTAGCAGTATGCTTAGGGTCATTGTCCTGCTGGAAGGTGAACCTCCGTCCCAGTCTCAAATCTCTGGAAGACTGAAACAGGTTTCCCTCAAGAATTTCCCTGTATTTAGCGCCATCCTTCCTTCAATTCTGACCAGTTTCCCAGTACCTGCCGATGAAAAACATCCCCACAGCATGATGCTGCCACCACCATGCTTCACTGTGGGGATTTTGTTCTCGGCGTGATGACAGGTGTTGGGTTTGCGCCAGACATAGCGTTTTCCTTGATGGCCAAAAAGCTCAATTTTAGTCTCATCAGACCAGAGTAGCTTCTTCCATATGTTTGGGGAGTCTCCCACCTGCCTTTTGGCGAACACCAAATGTGTTTGCTTATTTTTTTCTTTAAGCAATGGCTTTTTTCTGGCCACTCTCCACTCTCCAGCTCTGTGGTGTGTACGGCTTAAAATGGTCCTATGGACAGATACTGCAATCTCCGCTGTGGAGCTTTACAGCTCCTTCAGGGTTATCTTTGTTCTCTTTGTTGCCTCTGATTAATGCCCTCCTTGCCTGGTCCGTGAGTTTTGGTGGGCGGCCCTCTCTTGGCAGGTTTGTTGTGGTGCCATATTCTTTCCATTTTTAAATAATGGATTTATTGGTGCTCCGTGGGATGTTCAAAGTTCCTGATATTTTTGTATAACCCAACCCTGATCTGTACTTCTCCACAACTTTGACCCTGACCTGTTTGGAGAGCTCGTTGGTCTTCATGGTGCCGCTTGCTTGGTGGTGCCCCTTGGTTTATGGTGTTGCAGACTCTGGGGCCTTTCAGAACAGGTGTGTATATATACTGAGATCATGTGACACTTAGATTGCACACAGGTGGACTTTATTTATCTAATTATGTGACTTCCGAAGGTAATTGGTTGCACCAGATCTTATTTAGGTGATTCATAGCAAAGGGGGTGAATACATTTGCACGCACCACTTTTGCGTTATTTATTTTTTTGAATTCTTTGAAGCAAGTTATGGTTTTCATGTCACTTCACCAATTTTGACTATTTTTGTATGTCCATTACATGAAATCCAAATAAAAATCCATTTAAATTACATGTTGTAATGCAACAAAATAGGAAAAATGCCAAGGGGGCTGAATACTTTTGCAAGGCAGTATAGGTCTCTCTTTATGTAGTGTTTTGGTGTTTTGTTAGATGCAGGCTTCTATTTGAGCCAGGCATCAATTTACTTAATGCACACACCTTTTACTAATTTGCATAGTTAGTTGTTTAATTCCAGCATTCACTTCCAGCATTTTAATCAATTTCCTGCACTAATGTGTTAAGATTTACACATTGTGTCACGTTTCTTTTGTCTTAGTTGGCCTAAATAAATGAATAAAATATGCCAATTTCTGGGGGTCTGTATTCCCAAAGTTGTTGACTGTTTTTATGCTTGCCAGTTTATAGCTAACAGTTCTCAGCTGTTAGCAGCCAATGGTTAGCAGTTTTTTTTTACTGGCAATAAAAATGGAAGATTGCCATAATTTCTTCGAGTCATTACTGAATTATTTAATGTAACAAATCAAACATTAAACCTCCAAAACAATTCATGGTAACCTCGTAAACAATTCATTTAGACCTTGAGTTTATTTGAAACAGGTGTGTATTTGAGAATTTGTGTTTAATTGAAGTTTTACGGTAGATAGATTATGTCATCAAAACAGTCCAATGTTAAAACTATTTTGTCTCCTTGGATTCTCTCACCAGGCTAGCCCCCTTCAGTTCCACAGACACCTGGAAAATAAATGACAGAAACTCTTTCAGGTACTAATTGAGATATCACTCGCTAACACACACTACAATAACAACTTGGAAACACGGTAATAAGACCCAGAGTTAGGGATAATTCCATTTCAATTGAGTCAATTCAGGATGTAAACTGATATTCCACTTCCACATTTTCATCATTGAAATACATTGAGGAAAATTGTAATAAAAATGTGTTTATTTCCTGAAATGGAATTGACCCCAACTCTGATAAAAGTACAATGTTTTCAATGCCTGTCTGTTGCAATAAGGAAAACGGTCTGTAATATGCTTGTTGTTACCTGTCTGAGTGGTTCCACCCTCCTCTTCTTCCTCACGGTGGAAAATCTGTCCATCTGGTTGAGTCCTCCAGCGCAGTTGAACGTCAGACACACCCTGCTTCATGAGCTCTACATGCAGCTAAATTAAAGCACAAGAGGTTCGATTATTCTCTCTCGCTCGCTCTCTTTCCATGGGAAACATATGTTAACATTGCCAAAGTAAGTGAAATAGACAAACAAAAGGGAAACAAAAAATAAACAGTAAACATCACACTCATAAAAGTATTAAAATATAGACATTTCAAATGCTATACTATTGGCAATGTACAGTGTTGTAACATATTGTGCAAATAGTTTAAATATGAAAGGGAAAATAAATAGACAAATATAGGTTGTATTTACAATGGTGTTTGTTCGTCACTGGTTGCCCTTTTCTTGTGGCAACAGGTCACAAATATTGCTGCTGTGGTGGCACACTGTGGTATTTCAACTAATAGATATGGGAGTTTATCAAGGTTGGATTTGTTTTCAAATTCTTTGTGGGCCTGTGTAATCAAATCAAATCAAATCAAATTTTATTGGCCATATTCGCCGAATATAACAGGTGTAGACATTACAGTGAAATGCTTACTTACAGCCCTTAACCAACAGTGCATTTATTTTTAATAAAAAAGTAAAATAAAACAACAACAAAAAAGTGTTGAGAAAAAAAAGAGCAGAAGTAAAATAAAATAACAGTAGGGAGGCTATATATACAGGGGGGTATCGGTGCAGAGTCAATGTGCGGGGGCACCGGCTAGTTGAGGTAGTTGAAGTAATATGTACATGTGGGTAGAGTTAAAGTGACTATGCATAAATAATTAACAGAGTAGCAGCAGCGTCAAAAGGATGGGGTGGGGGGGCAGTGCAAATAGTCCAGGTAGCCATGATTAGCTGTTCAGGAGTCTTATGGCTTGGGGGTAGAAGCTGTTAAGAAGTCTTTTGGACCTAGACTTGGAACTCCGGTACCGCTTGCCGTGCGGTAGCAGAGAGAACAGTCTATGACTAGGGTGGCTGGAGTCTTTGACAATTTTTTGAGGGCCTTCCTCTGACACCGCCTGGTATAGAGATCCTGGATGGCAGGAATCTTGGCCCCAGTGATGTACTGGGCCGTACGCACTACCCTCTGTAGTGCCTTGCGTTCGGAGGCCAAGCTGTTGCCATACCAGGCGGTGATGCAACCAGTCAGGATTATCTCGATGGTGCAGCTGTAGAATTTTTTTAGGATCTGAGGACCCATGCCAAATCTTTTCAGTCTCCTGAGGGGGAATAGGCTTTGTCGTGCCCTCTTCACAACTGTCTTGGTGTGTTTGGACCATGATAGTTTGTTGGTGATGTGGACACCAAGGAACTTGAAGCTCTCAACCTGTTCCACTACAGCCCCGTCGATGAGAATGGGGGCGTGCTCAGTCCTCTTTTTTTTCCTGTAGTCCACAATCATCTCCTTTGTCTTGGTCACGTTGAGGGAGAGGTTGTTATCCTGGCACCACACGGCCAGGTCTCTGACCTCCTCCCTATAGGCTGTCTCATCGTTGTCGGTGATCAGGCCTACCACTGTTGTGTCGTCGGCAAACTTAATGATGGTGTTGGAGTCGTGCCTGGCCATGCAGTCATGGGTGAACAGGGAGTACAGTAGGGGACACAGCACGCACCCCTGAGGGGCCCCCGTGTTGAAGATCAGTGTGGCAGATGTGTTGTTAACTACCCTTACCACCGGGGGGCGGCCCGTCAGGAAGTCCAGGATCCAATTGCAGAGGGAGGTGTTTAGTCCCAGGATCCTTAGCTTAGTGATGAGCTTTGAGGGCACTATGGTGTTGAATGCTGAGCTGTAGTCAATGAATAGCATTCTCACGTAGGTGTTCCTCTTGTCCAGGTGGAAAAGGGCAGTGTGGAGTGCAATAGAGATTGCATCATCTGTGGATCTGTTGGGGCGGTATGCAAATTGGAGTGGGTCTAGGGTTTCTGGGATAATGGTGTTGATGTGAGCCATGACTGTCACGCCCTGGCTCGGGGGACTCTCGTATGTTGAGCCAGGGTGTTAGTTTCTATGTTTTGTTGTGGGTCTAGGTTATTGTATTTCTTTGTGTGAGTGACTCCCAATCAGAGGTAACGAGTGTCAGCTGTTGGCTCGTTGTCTCTGATTGGGAGCCATATTTAAACTGTCGGTTTTCACTTTGTGTTTCGTGGTTTCTTGTTCATTTCGGTTTGTGTGAAACTGTAGACGTCACGTTATCGTTTATTATTTTGATCGTGTGATCAGTAATTAAAAGATATGTTCACCTTCAACGCTGCGCCTTGGTCCTCCTCTATGTGTGACGATCATGACAGAAGAAACCACCAAGATGGGACCAAGCAGCGTGTCCAGGAGCCATCGCCAGGGAGATCCCTCACAGATCTCCTTCGCCTCCTGGACTGGGTCAAGCCGAGGGAGGAAGACAAGGGCTTGACATTATGGCAGAAGGGCGAGAGGCTGGCGAGGGATATGGAGACCTGGTCCACGGGTAGGAGAGACGCCCCGAAAATTTTTAGGGGGGGGCTCACGACGTCGGACCAGCAGGAGGCCGCGATAGAGCGGCCCAGTGGGTTGCCGGAGAGGGCCGCCGGGTTACGGGGGCCACTGGTCGAAGAGGGGATGGAGGAAGTAGAGGCACGGCGAGAGGTACTGGCGTGTGTTGCCAGTCCGGTCCGGCCCGTTCCAGATCCCGGTGTAGAGCCAGTGGTGTGTGTCCCCAGTACGGTCCGGTCTATTCCTGCTCCCCGCACCGAACCTGCGGTGCGCGTCGCCAGCCCAGTCCGGCCCATTCCTGCTCCCCGCATCAAGTCTGTGGTGCGTCTCGTCAGCCCGGCTCTGCCCGTTCCTGCTCCCCGCACCAGGTCTGTGGTGCGCGTCGCCAGCCCAGTCCGGCCCATTCCTGCTCCCCGCATCAAGCCTGTGGTGCGTCTCGTCAGCCCGGCTCTGCCCATTCCTGCTCCCCGCACCAGGTCTGTGGTGCGCGTCGCCAGCCCAGTCCGGCCCATTCCTGCTCCCCGCATCAAGCCTGTGGTGCGTCTCGTCAGCCCGGCTCTGCCCGTTCCTGCTCCCCGCACCAGGTCTGTGGTGCGCGTCGCCAGCCCAGTCCGGCCCATTCCTGCTCCCCGCATCAAGCCTGTGGTGCGTCTCGTCAGCCCGGCTCTGCCCGTTCCTGCTCTCCGCACCAGGTCTGTGGTGCGCGTCGCCAGCCCGGTCCGGCCCATTCCTGCTCCCCGCATCAAGCCAGTGGTGTGCGTCGTCAGTGCAGCACGGCCCGTGCCTGTTCCCCACACCAAGCCAGTGGTGTGCGTCGTCGGTCCGGCACGGCACGTGCCTGTTCCACTGGAGCCGGATCCGCCGCCTAGGCGGAGTGCCCACCCAGTCCCTCCCCTGTTGTGTTTCGTTGGCGCGGTCGGAGTCCGCGCCTTTAGGGGGGGGTACTGTCACGCCCTGGCTCGGGGGACTCTCGTATGTTGAGCCAGGGTGTTAGTTTCTATGTTTTGTTGTGGGTCTAGGTTATTGTATTTCTTTGTGTGAGTGACTCCCAATCAGAGGTAACGAGTGTCAGCTGTTGGCTCGTTGTCTCTGATTGGGAGCCATATTTAAACTGTCGGTTTTCACTTTGTGTTTTGTGGTTTCTTGTTCATTTCGGTTTGTGTGAAACTGTAGACGTCACGTTATCGTTTATTATTTTGATCGTGTGATCAGTAATTAAAAGATATGTTCACCTTCAACGCTGCGCCTTGGTCCTCCTCTATGTGTGACGATCGTGACAATGACCAGCCTTTCAAAGCACTTCATGGCTACAGACGTCAGTGCTACGGGTCGGTAGTCATTTAGGCAGGTTACCTTAGAGTCCTTGGGCATGGGGACTATGGTGGTCTGCTTGAAACACGTTGGTATTACAGACTCAGTCAGGGACATGTTGAAAATGTCAGTGAAGACACTTGCCAGTTGGTCAGCACATGCTCGGAGTACACGTCCTGGTAATCCGTCTAGCCCTGCGGCCTTGTGAATATTGACCTGCTTAAAAGTCTTACTCACATCAGCTACGGAGTGCGTGATCACATAGTCATCCGGAACAGCTGGTGTTATCATGCATGCTTCAGTGTTGTTTGCCTCGAAGCGAGCATAGAAGTGGTTTAGCTCGTCTGGAAGTCTTGTGTCACTGGGCAGCTCGCGGCTGTGCTTCCCTTTGTAGTCTGTAATAGTTTTCAAGCCCTGCCACATCGGACGAGCGTCAGAGCCGGTGTAGTACGATTAAATCTTAGTCCTGTATTGACTCTTTGCCTGTTTGATGGTTTGTCTGAGGGCATAGCGGGATTTCTTATAAGCGTCCGGGTTAGAGTCCCGCTCCTTGAAAGCGGCAGCTCTACCCTTTAGCTCAGTGTGAATGTTTCCTGTAATCCATGGCTTCTGGTTGGGGTATGTACGTACAGTCACTGTGGGGACGACATCATCGATGCACTTATTGATGAAGCCAGTGACTGATGTGGTGTACTCCTCAATGCTATCTGAAGAATCCCGGAACATGTTCCAGTCTGTGCTAGCAAAACAGTCCTGTAGCTTAGCTTAATCTTAGGGAAATATTTGTCTCTGATATGGTCATACAGTTGACAGTCGGTTAGGAAGTGCAGTTTGGTTTCCAACTCATTTTGTGGGCAGTGGGTACATAGCCTGTCTTCTTTTGAGAGCCAGGTCTGCTGATGGCGGCCTCTCTCAATAGTAAAGCTATGCTCACCGATCTGTACATAGACAAGGATTTTCTTAATTTTGGTTCAATTACAGTGGTCACAGTGGTAGGGCTGTCCCCGACAAAAACAAATCTTGGTCGACCAAGAGTCGTCTGTTCTTTCGAAAGTAAGTTACTTTTATTTTTCCATATATTGACACATTCTATGTGTTTTAATCAAATCAACTTTATTCACTGAGCTTGTCTGGTGCTTTAAGCACAAGGTTTAATTAAATAATTAAGACACACAATTGACTAGAGGGAGTCCGACCAGCAATTTATTTGATTGTGCGGGGCCATGCTCAGACTTTCTGCGCTGTGTTAAAATTAACAAAAGACAGCGAGTGACTGTGACTAGCAGCTGTTGTCTCACTCTCCTCCCTGCTGCAGTGACCACCGCAGAACATCAAAGTGTTAATCGCGCTGTCCGTGTTGCTGAAGCTGCAACATAATTACAGCCGTTTCTGATTGAAACGTTTTGTTACCGAGGTCCCTCATTTGTTTAGGAAAAATATTCCCTATTCCTTCAAACCTTGCTCTCTTTACGTGACACATGTATGCGGCGAATGCACGTGACCAAATACCTATTCGCATGGGACTAGTATTACTAGGGAACGTTGGTTATAGCATTATTACTCCAGATGTCCGTTATTCCAGAGGACGATTCGGATGGTATTAGTTTTTTCCAAACTGCCCCCTGTAATTCTTTATTTTTTTTCCCAACAAATTGATAGCTATGAAGGAAGCCAGGAGGTTTTTATTCTAGGCATGAAGATACAGTATTTCAACATCTCCAGGTGATAGGGCTACACTGATAACTCAAGCTTGGTTCCCAAGTTTCCAATTAAGTGATAATGCCCGAGAAGCCAGTGTTTGGAAGATATATTGGCACGGGTGTTGTTAGGCCCGAGACGAAGCTTATACGCATACTAGCTCGCAAGGTTCTTATCCCTTGGTTGCTAGCTAGCAAACTACGTCTAACTTACGGTCACGTAAAAAAGTGCTACCAGGGTCCTCCCGAGTGGCACAGCGGTCTAAGGCACTGAATTGCAGTGTTGCGGCATTACTACAGCCTGGGGATCGATCCCAGGCTATGTTACAACCGGCCATGACCGGGAGTCCCATAGGGCAGCGCACAATTGGCCCAGCTTCGTCCGGGTTAGGGGATGGTTTGGCCGGGGGGGCTTTACTTGGCTCATCGCGCTCTAGCGACTCCTTGTGGCGGGCCGTGCGCCTGCAGGCTTACTTCGGTCATCAGTTGAACAGTGTTTCCTCCGACACATTGGTGCAGCTGGCTTCCGGGTTAAGCGAGCGGATGTTAAGATGCGTGGCGTGGCAGGCGACTCGACCTTCACCTCTCCCGAGCCCGTTGGGTAGTTGCAGCAATGAGACAAGATCATAATCAGGAAATTAGCCAGAATGCAGCCAGAATAACAGCAAAGTAGTTGCATTTGTTTAAGCTGTTTTCTAGTGACATTTATTTGGATACATCTATAACAATGAGCTAATGAGGTGCGATTTCTCCTGGCATAGAAAATGTGCTCAGCTGATTCATGATTTCGACTTGTTGAGAAACGCTGCCTGTCAGTCCATTTCGTCCTGACTCCCGACATGTTCATTACTATGGGACAGCTGGAGATCGAATTTGAATATTGAAACAATGTTACAAATGTCGGAAAGACAGACAAAGGTTTATACAAATCTCTGCTGTTGAAAACTAAATGTCAGATAATGTGTAGATGCTTTTTATAGTGGAGATCAAGTTTAGAAATTGCTTGGCTGGGTCCTACCTAATTTCTACCAGCATGTTAAATGTGCAACCAGAGGAAAAAAAACTCTACAGCACCTTTACTCCACACACAGAGATGCGTACAAAGCTCTCCCTCGCTCTCCATTTGGCAAATCTGACCATAATTCTATCCTCCTGATTCCTGCTTATAAGCAAAAACTAAAGCAGAAAGCACCAGTGACTCGGTTAATAAGGAAGTGGTCAGATGACGCAGATGCTAAGCTACAGGACTGTTTTGCTAGCACAGACTGGAATGTGTTCCTGGATTCTTCCGATTGCATTGAAGAGTACACTACATCAGTCACTGCCTTCATCAATAAGTGCATCGATGACGTTGTCCCCACAGTGACTGTACGTACATACCCCAACCTGAAGCCATGGATGATAGGCAACATCTGCACTGAGCTAAAGGGTAGAGCTGCAGCTTTCAAGGAGCGGGACTCTAACCCAGACGCTTATAAGAAATCCCAATATGCCCTCTGATGAACCATCAAACAGGCAAAGAGTCAATACAGGACTAAGATTTAATCGTACTACACCGGCTCCGACACTAGTCGGATATGGCAGGTCTTGCAAACTATTACAGACTACAAAGGGAAGCACAGCCGCGTGCTGCCCAGTGACACAAGCCTACCAGATGAGCTAAATCACTTCTATGCTCGCTTCGAGTCAAGCAACATGCATGCATGAGAGCATCAGCTGTTCCGGATGACTATGTGATCACACTCTCCATAGCCGATGTTAGTAAGACTTTTAAGCACGTCAACATTCACAAGGCCGAAGGGCCAGACAGATTACCAGGACGTGTACTCTGAGCATGCGCTTGCCAACTGGTAAGTGTCTTCACTGACATTTTCAACATGTCCCTGACTGAGTCTGTAATACCAACATAAGTCAAGCAGACCACCATAGTTCCTGTGCCCAAAAACACTAAGATAACCTGCCTAAATGACTACCGACCCGTAGCACTCACGTCTGTAGCCATGAAGTGCTTTGAAAGGCTGGTCATGGCTCACATAAACACCATTACCCTAGAAAAACTAGACCCACTAAATTTGCATACCGCCCCAACAGATCCACAGATGATGCAATCTCTATTGCACTACACTCTGCCCTTTCCCACCTGGACAAGAGTAACACCTACGTGACAAAGTTATTCATTGACTACAGCTCAGCGTTCAACACCATAGTGCCCTCAAAGCTCATCACTAAGCTAAAGACCCTGGGACTAAACACCTCCCTATGCAACTGGATCCTGGACTTCCTGACAGGCCGCCCCCCGGTGGTAAGGGTAGGTAACAACACATCTGCCACGCTGATCTTCAACACGGGGGCCCCTCAGTGGTGCGTGCTCAGTCCCCTCCTGTACTCCCTGTTCACCCATGACTGCGTGGCCAGGCACGACTCCAACACCATCATTAAGTTTGCCGATGACACAACAGTGGTAGGCCTGATCACCGACAACGATGAGACAGCCTATAAGGAGGAGGTCAGAGACCTGGCTGTGTGGTGCCAGGACAACAACCTCTCCCTCAACGTGATCAAGACAGAGGTGATGATTGTGGACTACATGAAAAAAAAGACAGGACTGAGCACGCCCCCATTCTCATCAACGGGGCTGTAGTGGAACAGGTTGAGAGCTTCAAGTTCCTTGGTGTCCACATCACCAACAAATTATCATGGTCCAAACACACCAAGACAGTCGTAAAGAGGGCCCGACAAAACATATTCCCCCTCAGGAGACTGAATAGATCTGGCATGGGTCCTCAGATCCTCAAAAGGTTATACAGCTGCACCATCCTGACTGGTTGCATCACCGCCTGGTATGGCAACTGCTCGGCCTCCAACCGCAAGGCATTACAGAGGGTAGTGGTACGGCCCAGTACATCACTGGGGCCAAGCTTCCTGCCATCCACGACCTCTATACCAGGCGGTGTCAGAGGAAGGACCTCAAAATTGTCAAAGACTCCAGCCACCCTAGTCAAAGACTGTTCCCTCTGCTACCACACGGCAAGCAGTACCGGAGCGCCAAGTCTAGGTCCAAAAGGCTTCTTAACAGCTTCTACCCCCAAGCCATAAGACTCCTGAACAGCTAATCATGGCTACCCGGACTATTTGCAAGTGGCAAATAAGATTTGATGAGGATTGCGCAGTCAGATGGAACAGAGTAAATAGGCATTTTAACATCATAGATTTAGCCAGTGATAACTTGTGAAATAGACAGCGGCTGGAATGCGGTTTTAACCAATCAGCATTAGACACGTCTGTTGTATAAACCATATTATAAACTGGGTGGTTTGAGTTCTGAATGCTGATTGGCTGACAGCCTTGGTATATCAGACCGTATACCAGGGGTATGACAAAACATTTATTTTACCGCTATAATTATATTGGTAACCAGTTTATAATAGCAATAAGGCACCAGGTTGCGTCTTGCCTAAGAACATCCCTTAGCTGTGGTATATTGGCCATATAATAACCCCCTCATTGCTTAACCAAACCATCTTTTCTATAGTGTCGCCATAATATTTAAATTGAGGAAGTGTGATCATAATCATTAGGATATGTTAGTGATCTGCAATATGTCCTAAATGCCCACCAGCCTTCAGGTGTGAGCTAAACAGTGCAACTGCAGTTGCGATGCCTTTTCAGGCTATGGATGAGAAAGTTAACTTGTCATTTCCAAACGTTTAGGTCAGTTGTTTGCGGCTGCTTTGCAATCTGTTAACAGCAAGGGTTGCATTAAATAGGCTCAATATTTTTTACTGATGCATTTCACAATATTCCATTCATATGCAGAAAACATATAAACCAAAGCATTCACTGTGAAAGTTGCTAGGCTACATGTAGGCCATTCATATATAGCTGATGCGCAGCACTTAGTTCAATTTATCGAATCAGTTATTGCAACACCTGACATTTCTCTCAAAACACAGGGATGCCGATTCGCATGTGACTAATATTGTCACAGAACATTGGAGTTCAAAAAAAAAAAAACAGTAGGTTTTTCTGGCTGGAATTGTTACTCTCCTGCCATGTACAATGACATGGCAGATTCGGACAGGGCTAAAATGACAGATGTGGTGTTTTGTGCTCATTCACTTAATTACATTACCCGACCTCCCCCAGTAATGCTAATCCCGTCCGAATAGGGCACAACAGAGCCAGGGCCGGCCTTTGCGGTTCTGCCACCATATGCGAGACTAGAATTGTCCCAGTAAGCAAAATTATGTTGAAAATACGTATTTCCAAGACTTTGAAGTTAGGTTCAATTTAGATTCTGAATGAAAGGTGAAAATACTTATTTTATGATGTTGAAAATACGTATTTTACAGACGTTGACATTATAATTTTTTTCTGATGTTGAAATCAGGCTAATTTCTGGATCTGAATAAAAGTTGAAAATAAGTTATTTATAGATGTCTATGTTTGGACCAAATCAAGGCTATTGCAGACCGGACAAAATGGACCAAAAATCTATGTCAGTGGATATGGAAATCAAGGCCGGTCCGGAACTGCACCAAAAAAAGACATCGGTCAGTGCTTACTGAGGTGTAGCCTACAGTGTTGCCTGAAATGGAATGTTATGAATGCCCATCTATGTGGTAAGCCTACCATTTGTAAAACACAAAAAAAACGACTCCCAGACAGAACCCCAAAAATACGTCCAAAAGATGGCGGCTTGTGCTTACTAGGGTGAAGCCTACCATGTCCGCCTGCAATGGAATTGTATGAATGCCCATCCATGTGGTAGACTCACCTTTTGTAAAACAGGCCATTGCATAGGCTTTATTAGTCCTAATTCATGTGACCAAGCTCTGAAAGTCAGCTACCCAACTTTATCAGGAGTTGGCGGCAGGTAGCTTAGTGGTTAAGAGCGTTGTACCAGTAACCGAAAGGTCGCTGGTTCTAATCCCTGAGCCAACTAGGTGAAAAATCTGTCGATGTGCCCTTGAGCAAGGCACTTAACCCTAATAGCTCCTGAAAGTCGCTCTGGATAAGAGCGTCTGCTAAATGACTAAAATGTAAATGTTATCGTGTGGCTAATGCAGAAGTATTTTCTTTTTCGCTATGATCAGCTTGTCAAAAAATTGGGGTGAAATGGGGTGAAACTCCTGGACAACAATTGTGATTGTCCATTTTACTTTGACCTGTCCTGTTTTTAGGATATGTTGCTTTGTTAATTTAACATGACAGCACATGTTTTATTTGATTGAGTGCCATTTAGGTTATGCTATTTGATCAGAGAACCCTGCATGATGTAAAAAGTGTCCGTGTCATTACATTGTCATACATTTTATCTCCATCCTGTAGGCTACAGAAAAGGCCACATTCTCTTTCTACCATATCCTTTATCTGCAACTTGATTTATGTTAGAATATTTTTTTGACTGAACGTTGGTGGAACACTACAGAGATGCGTCTCTCCAACAGCACCCTGGAAAGGCACGCTGGGAATGGACAAGCAAAATATTTTGCGCCCCTGCCTTTGACAAAGTGGGCACTGCTTATCAAAGAGTGGCATCAGCGCTCACCTAAAAAGCCCATATGCCACTGGTTGAGAGAAATTGTCATTGTTTTTGGACAGGATTATGTGAGGTTTTATGTGATGTTGTTGCAGGTGCGTCTTGGTCAGTTTAGCTCAGAAAATGCTGCCCTCGTCAATCTACCGCCATAGGCGGCCTCCTAATCCTGCCTAATGAGCGGGCAGGCCGTGCCTATAGCATAGCATATAATATCACATCAATACATTTGTTATAACAAACTCTGAACACCGTAACATATGTGACAGCAAAATGGATGCAGAGGACGTGACAAATAAACTCGAAACGGGGGAATTTTAACAGGTTGCTCAGGAGATAAAAGGAAAGTCAGATGTGTGGAATAAATGTGACTAGTTGTGGAAAATACTGGAGATCAAGAAAAAGGTAAGGAGCTGCCAGCATATTATTATTTGGGCCAAAGAGGCGCTGTATCGATTACAATATCATTTTGCTGACCGTTTGGAACAATGTAAACAACACTAAAAAACCGTACCAGAGAGTCTGTTGTAAAGTATATTTTTGCTAAGCCTTTATCAGAGCAAAGACTAAAAAACATTAGCATTCAGTCGTGAATGGAATTCCCGAAATGGAACGGTTTATTTATTGTTCAAGGCTCGCTTTATTTTATTTTAAAACTAAAATGCTTGATTGCATTTCAATCATGAATGACTCGTATGCTGTGTGATGACATGAACGAATGAATGATTGATTGGCACACTATAGAAGTATTGAAGTACAATGCATTCGGATAGTTTTTTTCCCCTCATCAATCTACAAACAATACCCCATAACGACAAAGCAAAAACAGGTTTTTAGACATTTTTACAAAATAGAAAAGAAAAACTGAAATATCACATTTACATAAGTATTCAGACCCTTTACTCAGTACTTTGTTGAAGCTCCTTTGGCAGCAATTACAGCCTCGCGTCTTCTTGGGTATGACTCTACAAGCTTGGCACAGGCGTATTTGGGGAGTTTCTCCCATTCTTCTCTGCAGATCCTCTCAAGCCCTGCCAGGTTGGATTGGGAGCGTCACTGCACAGCTATTTTCAGGTATCTCCAGAGATGTTTGATTGGGTTCAAGTCCAGGCTCCTGCTTTGTCTTGGCTGTGTGCTTAGGCTCGTTGTCCTGTTGGAAGGTGAACCTTCGCCCCAGTCTGAGGTCCTGAGCAGGTTTTCATCAAGGATCTCCCTGTACTTTGCTCCGTTCATCTTTCCCTCAATCCTGACTAGTCTCCCAGTCCATGCCACTGAAAAACATCCCCACAGCATGATGCTGCCACCACCATGCTTCACAGTAGGGATTGTGCCAGGTTTAGACCGCCACCCCTTGCCAGTTGGTCAGCGCATGCTCCGAGTACACGTCCTAGTAATCCATCTGACTCTGCGGCCTTGTGAATGTTGACCTGTTTAAAGGTCTTACTCACATCGGCTACGGAGAGCATGATCACACAGTCGTCCGGAACAGCTGATGCTCTCATGCATGTTTCAGTGTTACTTGCCTCGAAGTGAGCATATAAGTAATTTAGCTTGTCTGGTAGGCTCAATCACTGGGCAGCTCGCGGCTGTGCTTCCCTTTGTCGGTGTAGTATGATTCCTTCTTAGTCCTGTATTGACGCTTTACCTGTTTGATGGTTCGTCGGAGGGCATAGCGGGATTTCTTATAAGCATCTGGGTTAGAGTCCTGCTCCTTGAAAGTGTCAGCTCTACCCTTTAGCTCATTGGGGATGTTGCCTGTAATCCATGGCTTCTGGTTGGGGTATGTACGTACAGTCACTGTGGGGACGACGTCATCGATGCACTTATTGATGAAGGCAGTGACTGATGTGGTGTACTCCTCAATGCCATCGGAAGAATCCCGGAACATATTCCAGTCTGTGCTAGCAAAACAGTCCTGTAGCTTAGCATCTGCTTCATCTGATCACTTTTCTATTGACCGAATCACTGGTGCTTCCTGCTTTAGTTTTGGCTTTTTTACTTTTAGTTTTAGCAGGAATCAGGAGAATAGAATCAGATTTGCCAAATGGAGGGCAAGGGAGAGCTTTGTATGCGTGTCTGTGTGTGGAGTAAAGGTGGTCTAGAGTTTTTTTCCCTCTGGTTGCACATTTAACATGCTGGTAGAAATGAGGTAAAATGGATTTAAGTTTCCCTGCATTAAAGTCCCCGGCCACTAGGAGCGCCACCTCTGGATATGTGTTTTCCTGTTTGCTTATGGCCGTATACAGTTCATTGAGTGCGGTCTTAGTGCCTGCATTAGTTTGTGGTGGTAAATAAACAGCTACAAAGAATATAGATGAAAACTCTCTTGGTAGATAGTGTGGTCTACAGCTTATCATGAGATACTCTACCTCAGGCGAGCAAAACCTAGAGACTTCCTTAGATATCGTGCACCAGCTGTTGTTTACAAATATACATAGACTGCCACCCCTTGTCTTACCAGAGGCTGCTGTTCTATCCTGCCGATACAGTGTATAACCCGCCAGCTGTATGTTATTAATGTCTTCGTTCAGCCACGACTCAGTGAAACATAAGATATTACAGTTTTTAATATCCCGTTGGTAGGATATACAGGCTTGTAGTTCGTCCACTTTATTATCAAGCGATTGTAAGTTGGCCAATAGTATCGATGGCAAAGGCAAATTAGCCACTTGTCGCCGGCTCCTGACCAGGCACCATGATCTCCTTCCGTGATATCTTATTTTCTTTCTGCTGCGAATGACGGGGATGAGGGCCCTGTCGGGTGTCTGGAGCAAATCCCTCTCATCCCACTCATTCAAGAAAAATATTTGTCCAGTTCAAGGTGAGTTATCGCTGTTCTGATGTCCAGAAGCTATTTTCGGTCATAAGAGACGGTAGCAGCAACATTATCTACAAAATAAGTTACAAACAATGCGAAAAAACACACAAAATAGCACGGTTGGTTAAGAGTCCATAAAACGGCAGCCATTGTACAGGTTTCTTTGCAGCAATTCGACCATGAAGGCCTGATTCAAACAGTCCCCTCTGAACAGTTGATGTTAAGATGTGTATGTTATTTGAACTCTGTGAAGCATTTATTTGGGCTGCAATTTCTGAGGCTGGTAAATCTAATGAACTTATCCTCTGCAGCAGAGTTATCTCTGGGTCTTCCATTCTTGTCACGGTCCTCATGAGAGCCAGTTTCATCATAGTGCTTGACGTTTTTTGCGACTGCATTTGAAGAAACTTTCAAAGTTCTTGACATTTTCCGTATTGACTGACCTTCATGTCTTAAAGTAATGATGGACTGTCGTTTCTCTTTGCTTATTTGAGCTGTTCTTGCCATACATTTACATTTTAGTCATTTAGCAGACGCTCTTATCCAGAGCGACTTACATGAGCAATTAGGGTTAAGTGCCTTGCTCAAGGGCACATCGGCAGATTTTTCACCTAGTCGGCTCGGGAATTAGAACCAGCGACCTTTCGGTTACCGGTACAATGCTCTTAACCACTAAGCTACCTGCCGCCCCAATAATATGGACTTGGTCTTTTACCAAATAGGGCAATCTTCTGTATACCCCCCTACCTTGTAACAACACAACTGATTGTCTCAAACTCATTATGAAGGAAATAAAGTCCACAAATTAACTTTTAAGAAGGCACACCTGTTAATTGAATGCATTTCAGGTGACTACCTTTTGAAGCTGGTTGAGAGAATGCCAAGAGTGTGCAAAGCTGTCATGGGATCAGCCCTACACAGTGGTCAGATGTTCTGCTACTGTGTACTCTCTGTTTAGGGCCAAATAAAAAAAAAACTGTTTGCTCAGTTATTTTGTTGATTCTTTCCAATGTGTCAAGTCATTATCTTTTTGTTTTCTCATGATTTGGTTGGGTCTAATTGTGTGTTGCTGTCCTGAGGCTCTGTGGGGTCTGTTTGTGAGCAGAGTTCCCGTACCAACTGGCAGAGGGGACTCTTATCCAGGATCATCTCTCTGTAGGTGAGGTTATTTTTATGGAAGGTTTGAGAATTACTTATTTTCGGTGGTTGTAGAATTTAATTGCTCTTCTCTGGATTTTGATCATTAGCGGGAATCGTCCTAATTCTGCTCTGCATCCATTACTTGGTGTTTTACGTAGTACACGGAGGATGGTTTTTCAGAATTCTCTCTCTCTTATCACATGGACAGCACTCGCACATACATTTTCATATTCAAAGACACATTCTATTTCTCTCTCCCTCCACCTTTCTCTCTCCTTCCCCCTCTCCCTCTCTCTCACCTGCTGTAGGAGCTGGTCACCGACTGCCTGGTCTGTCAGATCAGCATCTGATTGGATCTTCATCCTCACCACCGTTCTCTTTGACTTGGGGGCTGAAATACATTTGGTAACATTTTTTATGGTGCAAAATAGTAAAATTCTGTAAAAACATACCAGGAATACCACAAAACTCATTAGGACTTGACAGTATGACTTAATTTGACATATTTCTTTAACAATGCGCTGTACAAAAAGGTGATTGTTTTACTAAAGTTTAGTAAGCTGAGCAATGCATGAATAGTGTTATTTTTCTAACGCACATTGTTGAAGAAAAAAGTGTCTTATTAAATGACAGATTATGAGTTTTACTGTATTTCTTTCACAGATTTGTACTAATTTGCATTGTGAAAATATCTCCCACTGAGTCACAGAAAAACTATTCAATATAAGAACATGAATTGTGGAAGAAAAAGTATAACCTCCACTAAAACAAAGTCCGATAGGAAAATAATTATCTTCATTAAAGTTATTATTGCATTTGACATGTTTAGAAGATGGGTAATATTAGTGGTGGGAGGGGGAGTGGAGGGGAGGGGGGGAGATAGTAGTGGTGGGAGGGTTGGAGGAAATAGGGGTGGCTGGGTCTGAAATAAGAGGTTAAGAGTTCAGTTATTATTACAATCTCTATATAAGAAATAAATACAACATTAAAAGTGTGACTGCAGAAGCAAGTCACACTAATAAGAATATGACAGAAATCAAGAGTGATGTTGCTGTCAGCAAGCACATTAATTTTACTTCCAGAACATTGATGTTCTACTATGTAAACGTTATGTAAACTTTACTTGATGATGAATGTGAACAGTGAAGACAGTTACAGATGATTACCTGGAATGCCATATACTTCCACCTCACACAGAGTGAGAATCCTGTTCTGTCCAGGGATGACCACAACAACATAGCGACCCTCCATATATTTACACTGGAAGGTGTGGGTCTCTCCTGCTGGGATGTGGGATATGACAACACATCTGAGAGAGAGAGTGTGTGTGTGTGAGAGAGAGAGAGAGAGAGAGAGAGAGCACATGAGAGGGAATGAGGACACTCTACAATGTAATACAGAGAATACAATCAGTCTGTTAAATATATAGCCACAGAATAGCTACAGAAGCATGGATGAAGACCAATTTATCCAAATACCTTCAAGACAGGACATAAAAATGTACTGATGTCTATGTATCACCTGGGGTTGTTGATGCCGTTGTTCTTCAGTGAGTTACCGATATGGATCTCAGCACCATCAAGCCTCTCAGGAACAACATCTCCTCTGTTGGTGATGGTGACAGCTGTCACTCTGTACACATCCAGCAGGTCCACTCTCCACCAGGGGTTGGTCTCCTGTGTAGTGTGGGTGCAGGATCCTTTGTGATAGTTTGATTCTCTGTTCCCATCAATGGCATTGTGAGCCTTGCCATACCCATTCAGTGATGACTGGGTGGCCACTCCTTTCAATGCCAAGTTGTCTGTTTGAGTGACAGAGACAGATATAATACAGAGGTTTATTCATTAGTGCACACTGTAGCAATTAATTTTGCAACAGAAAACATTTTGCAGGTTAGTTCAGGTTAGTCCCTCCCCATTTCGTCCATTTTGTTCCATTTGGTTCCTAGTGAATACACCTCAGATATACACATTCCCACTTAGTTACCTTTAGTTGGGACATTAACTGAATTAGTTATTATTAGGCCTAGCATCTGTCGAAGTGGCCAATACTGATACTTAATTCATTGATTAGTTGATTTGGGTTGTTTGTTTTTGTCAGTCTGTCTGTCTGCTTTATTAAAAATGCATTTACCTGTCTGTACGCTGACCTTCAGAAAGAGTAGGAAAATCCCTGTAAAACAACAATAATGTTATGAATGAATAATATCATTAATTAGTCATAATGAATGATATTGTGAATTTACTTTGATAACATCATATGACAAATTGTGTAACGTGCTATAGGGTAATGCTGATCATTAGAGATAGCTGACTTTTAGATGGAAGGGTTAGGGTCAATTCAATTTCAATTTTCAGTCAATTCGGGAGTACACTGAAATTCAAATTATCTTTTAAATTCTGAGTGGTTCATTTGAAAGGTACAGGCCTTGTCTTTTTGGAAATTGAACTCAAATCTTACTGCTCGCAATGTCATAAGAATCTCTCAGAGATTATCAGGTTAATTGGAATTTGGTTTACGTTCTGAATTGACTGGAATTGAAATGGAATGGACCACTTACCCTTGTAGGTAGTTCTCACCAGCGACAGGGATAGCTCTCAGACTCCACTCCATGGATCTGGGATGCAGCAACATGTTCATCCGTCAATATTAATGACATTTTTAAAAATCCCCTTTTAATGATCAGTTAATTAATATGATCTATTTCTGGATATCCAACACCTGCAATGTGTTATAGGATGTGGATCTACTATTCTTTTCCTTTTCAACATTAGACATTACCACACATACCACAGCAACAATAAGCTTTTATTCATGTGATAATAACCAATTTCCTTACTTATATATTATCATCAGTGCTTAATTTGAGCCGGATCCTGCCGGAACAGGATCCGTCACCTCTCCATTATGGATTGTTTTGTTCCTGATCCTATTTGTTCCTGTACCTATCCGGTACCTCTCGAGGCATGACAAATAATTGTCACTTTTTGCAATGTAAAAATTATAGTAAAAGCGATCAAAGTTCATTTGAGTTGACTCTTCGTTAATTCTCCTGCCCCCACAAAAAAAAAGTTATGTGAAAAAGTAGATTTTCAGCCCGGGACTAATATTCAAAGATTTAATTCGATTGGGCCGGCCCGGGTTTATGGTTTGCGCAACATTGTAACCTATGTGTCACGATCGTCTAATGAGGAGGACCAAGGCGCAGCGTTGAAAGTGAACATAGTATTTATTAGACTGATCACACGATCAAAATAACTGACGAAAACGTGATGTCTCTGGTTACATACACAAACCAAAATGAACAAGAAACCACAAATAATGAATGCCAAAAGGCTACCTAAGTATGACTCCCAATCAGAGACAACGAGCTACAGCCGTCTCCGATTGGGAGCCACCCTGGCCAACATAGAATTACAACAACTAGAACATAAACAAATGAAAACTCACACCCTGGCTCAACATACTAGAGTCCCCAGAGCCAGGGCGTGACAGTACCCCCCCCTAAAGGCGCGGACTCCGACCGCGCCAACCAAATCCAACAGGGGAGGGACCGGGTGGGCACTCCGCCTCGGCGGCGGATCCGGCTCCGGACATGACCCAGGCACGGGTTGTGCTGGACTGACGACACGCACCCCTGGCTTGGTGCGTGGAGGAGGAACGGGCCTTACCAGGCTGACGACGCACACCGTAGGCTTGGTGCGTGGAGCAGGGACAGGCCGGACTGGGCTGACGAAGCACACCACTGACTTGGTGCGGGGAGCAGGAATGGGCCGGACCGGGCTGACGACGCGCACCACTGACTTGGTGCGGGGAGCAGGAATGGGCCGGACCGGGCTGACGACGCGCACCACTGACTTGGTGCGGGGAGCAGGAATGGGCCGGACCGGGCCGACGACGCGCACCACTGACTTGGTGCGGGGAGCAGGAATGGGCCGGACCGGGCTGACGACGCGCACCACTGACTTGGTGCGGGGAGCAGGAATGGGCCGGACCGGGCTGACGACGCGCACCACTGACTTGGTGCGGGGAGCAGGAATGGGCCGGACCGGGCTGACGACGCGCACCACTGACTTGGTGCGGGGAGCAGGAACGGGCCGCGCCGGGCTGACGAAACGCACCACTGACTTGGTGGGAGTAGCAGGAACAGGCCGGACCGTACTGGGAACACACACCACTGGCCCTACGTGGGGATCAGGAACAGGCCGGACCGGACTGGCAACACACGCCAGTACCTCTCGCCGTGCCTCTACATCCTCCTTCCCCCTGGTGACCAGTGACTCCCGTAACCTGGCAGCCTCCTGCTGCCCCGTCGTCCACGGCGTTAGCCCCCCCCTAAAAAATGTATGGGCTTCACGCCTACCCGTGGCCAATGCCTCCATCCCTCTCGCCAGACTCTCACCCCACTGCTCCAAAGTCCAACCTCTCTCCTCTTCGCTTGGCTTGGCCCAGTCGAGACTCCTACTCCACTGCTCCCAAGTCCATCCTCTCTCTTCTTCACGCTGCTTGGTCCTGTTATGGTGGTTTCTTCTGTCACGATCGTCTAATGAGGAGGACCAAGGCGCAGCGTTGAAAGTGAACATAGTATTTATTAGACTGATCACACGATCAAAATAACTGACGAAAACGTGATGTCTCTGGTTACATACACAAACCAAAATGAGAACAAGAAACCACAAATAATGAATGCCAAAAGGCTACCTAAGTATGACTCCCAATCAGAGACAACGAGCTACAGCCGTCTCCGATTGGGAGCCACCCTGGCCAACATAGAATTACAACAACTAGAACATAAACAAATGAAAACTCACACCCTGGCTCA
>NW_028157005.1:130000-134007 GCF_964263955.1 Coregonus lavaretus | reverse complement strand
GGACACGCAGTGAGCAAAACTCCTAACCACATAAAAACACAGACACTTGAGATCATTAAGAGCTATAAGGAGTCCATCAACTACCTGGTCAGTCAAGTCATATAGGGGGGGATTTCATGGCCACCTGCTGGAGCAGAAGTCATGTTTGCCAACACTGGCCTTAAAATCATTAAATTTAGGAGCTATAAGGAGTCCATCAACTAACTGGTCAGTCAAGTCATATAGGGAGGGATGTCATGGCCACCTGCTGGAGCACAAGTAATGTTTGCCAACACTGGCCTTAAAATCATTAGGAGCTATAAGGAATAAATCAACTCATCATTCAAGTCATATAGGGAGGGATCTTAGCACCACCTGCTGGATCAGAAGTACCCTTCACCGTAGGCACAAGAGAGCCATCATCTCTCAACCGGTGCAATTTCCATAAGTATGTGGTAATAAAACAAACAACGACAGCTCCTCATATAGGCAGTGGTTTCACACATTTTTCTCCAAGATGTTCAAACGTTCATAGATGACCAGCAGGGTCAAATAATAAGCACAGTGGTTGTAGAGGTTGCAACAGGTCAGTCAGTACATCAGGAGTAAATGTCACTTGTTGTTAGTGTTGTAGTTCCTATTTCTACGGTGTTGCCTACCTGCAGCAATCATGATTTACCTGCAGTGTTGATTGCAATTACGTAATTTGTCAACTCATAATAACAGATGTTTTGCAAACCGTTGATGTTTAAATAAATGGATTCCCGGTGTCCGGATACCTTTTCTCTTAAGGGATGTGATTGAGTGAATCCAAAGTAAGTTGGTCTAAATACATAATAGGATGAATCATTCAGGTAAAATAACACAATGTCTATTTGAGTCGAATCAACGTAATATAATCCTTTTTACGTCTCTATCATCTTTACTCAATGTATTGGACCACATCAACTCAACTTACTCAAGCTTATCTACTCATAAAAACAAGCAAAAAGATCTACTCAACAATATGACGTGTGCTTTTGTTGACTGTAATAGCTTGAGTACATTCCACAAAGTCATTTTTTACAGTGTATCTAAAGACACGTTTGTTGTGGTGATGCACTTTTTCTTTGACGTTGAACTTGCATTGAACAGACAAATCCATTTCGTTACAACCCTTTTGTAGTATGACTTAGGAATATTTGTTGATGATCCTAATGTCTATGCGTGAATAGTGATTGGTTGTTGGTGAAATATTGCTGAGAACCCATCATTTCCTGGCCTTTTTTCACTATTGAGCTATTTTGAAACATTTGTTTTGCTATTGGATTCATAATGGTGACCTGGGACAAGTAATTAGTGAAACCAGAGTTCAGCAGTTGCCATTAAAGCGATCGAACCAAGTCATCCTAATAGGCTAGTATTAGCCTAAAGCAGGGTTTCCCAAACTCGGGCCACATTTTGGGAGTTTTTGCCCTAGCACTACACAGCTGATTCAAATAATCAACTCATCATCATCAAGCTGGGAGTATTAGAATCAGTTGTGGAGTGCTAGGGCAAAACGCAAAACGCGCACCCCTTGTGGACCCCAGGACCGCGTTTGGGAAACGCTGGCCTAAAGAGCAAATGCTGAAAGGGACTCACCATGAGGTGCAGTACCCACATTTAACCACAAGATGGCCTCCGTGCTCCATTGTAAAGTTTGGGCCTCTGCATGAGTCTCTCAGCAGCACTGCAACATGGGACTTTCAAAGTAAGTTGGCATGCAATGTTTTTTCTGGACTGCATGCAAGGCTATTATTACACACAACTAATAGTGTCAATTATTCATCTGAACACAATTCTTGTTACTATTCGGCCTATATTATCACTCGTTTCTTTTTCCCCTCCTTTGTAAAGCATTTTACTGTGTTACTATATAGTTCAAAGGAAGTGGATGATGCCAGATGGTTGTGTATATACACACACACAAACATTGAAGCTAGACTTCAGGCAACTAAAAAGGTGCAATACGTAGCTTTTAGACGTGTTAGTGAACAACATACATGGTGGCTAATGTAGAGGTGCGTGTATACATGGAACAATTGTGCCTTTTTGATGGAAATATGGAGGTGGCTCTTAAAAGAGCCTTTGGGGGATATTCGAGTTCAGGTCATCCTCATTTATGCGCGCTCTCCGCGAATACGGCGGGCCAGCTGGATGTCCTTGGGCATGATGGTCACCCGCTTGGCGTGGATGGCGCACAGGTTGGTGTCCTCGAACAGGCCGACCAGGTAAGCCTCGCTAGCCTCCTGTAGGGCCATCACGGCGGAGCTCTGGAAGCGCAGGTCGGTCTTGAAGTCCTGGGCGATTTCTCGCACCAGGCGCTGGAAGGGCAGCTTGCGGATGAGTAGCTCAGTGGACTTCTGGTAACGACGGATCTCTCTCAGAGCCACGGTGCCGGGCCTGTAACGGTGAGGCTTCTTCACACCGCCGGTGGCCGGGGCACTCTTGCGAGCAGCCTTAGTGGCGAGCTGCTTCCTGGGGGCTTTGCCACCGGTGGATTTGCGAGCGGTTTGCTTGGTTCTGGCCATGGCGCTGCTCTGACAGTCGGGAGTATAGCCTCGAAATGCCTATGTGAAGTTTATAAAGCCGGCAGTGGCGCCTGCTGATTGGACACCATCTCCCCACCACCCCGATTGGCCCGTTTCGCAGGCCTCCTCCGTTGGCCATTGGACGGGAGGCCCGGCCTCTCCAAAACTCAAACTCCCGGTGCGCGCGCAATAGGACGCCGCCGGCCCTTTACGCGCAATAATAGTCGCCAAAGTCAAGAGTGACAGCTTATAGGCACGTATCATCTAATGCTAGCCTGCTATGGCAAATGAGGCCAAGTAGGTGTTGTTGTTCATGCAAGGCCTCATGTGGGCACAGAATGTCGAAATAGTTGTGTATACACCCACTCAATGTATTGCGGTCATAGAAAGGTACTTTGCGCTTTTGGAGAGCTAGGTGGTTGGCTCTTAAAAGAGCCTTTGGGGGTTGAGTAGTCAAGTTGAAGTCGCAGTAGCGAATTTACTTGGCTTTGACTGCCTTCTCGGTCTTCTTGGGGAGTAGGACTGCCTGGATGTTGGGCAGCACACCACCCTGAGCGATGGTCACACCGCCGAGCAGTTTGTTCAGCTCCTCGTCGTTACGGACGGCCAGTTGCAGGTGACGGGGGATGATACGAGTCTTCTTGTTGTCACGGGCAGCGTTGCCGGCCAACTCCAGGATCTCAGCAGTCAGGTACTCGAGTACGGCGGCCAGGTAGACTGGTGCGCCAGCGCCCACACGCTCGGCGTAGTTGCCTTTGCGCAGCAGCCTGTGCACACGGCCCACGGGGAACTGGAGGCCAGCACGGGATGAACGGGTCTTTGCCTTCGCCCTGGCCTTGCCTCCGGTTTTGCCTCTTCCGCTCATATTGGTAGCTTGAGAAAGTCACAGAAAGTCTGAATGAGCCGCTCGCCACTTCGAGAGCCGTACATATACCTCGCCACAAGAGGCAACGATTGGCCACCGGGCCGGTGTGGCCTTATCCAATTGGAGCGAGGGACAGACAGATGGACAGACAGACAGCCCTAAGCCGGTTCCCACCCACAGGCAGCGAGTGAGAGGCTACTTTGTTTCCCTCCGACTTTGTTACTTTGTGTCATTTCGCGTGAGCGCCAAAATGTCCGAAATGACATCCACACATTATTTCTCTCCAAATGGGAAACAAACAGCTGGTGAGGGTGCACTCTTGAGTTTGAAATCGAAGCCACTATAGTATTGTTATTGTTATTACATGGCACTTGTAACACATCACAGCAGCCTGCCTCTGAACGGGAATAGCCCAGTGGCTCATATATAAAAATGGCTGTTGAGGGTGCACTCGTGAGTTTCAATTCGAAGCCACTATAGTATTGTTATTGTTATTACATGGCACTTGTAACACATCACAGCAGCCTGCCTCTGAACGGGAATAGCCCAGTGGCTCATATATAAAAATGGCTGGTGAGGGTGCACTCGTGAGGTCGAATTTCTGAGCCATT
>NW_028157005.1:120000-125000 GCF_964263955.1 Coregonus lavaretus | reverse complement strand
ACGAAGGAGTTCATGATTCCCATGGCCTTGGAGGAGATGCCGGTGTCGGGGTGGACCTGCTTCAGGACTTTGTACACGTAGATGGCGTAACTCTCCTTCCTGGACTTTCTGCGCTTCTTGCCGCCCTTCCCTGCGGTCTTGGTGACGGCTTTCTTGGAGCCCTTCTTGGGCGCTGACTTTGCTGGCTCGGGCATGATGATGTCTCGTTGCTTCTCAGAAACGAATGAGGGGGTGAAGGGCGCTTACCCGTCTTATGAAGAGGAAGCTAAGCAAAGTCAGCGGCCGTAGACACTCCCCTGCTTGCTTGCTCCCTCCCTCCCTCCCTCCCTCCCTCCCTCCCTCCCTCCCTCCCTCCCTCCCTCCCTCCCTCCCTCCCTCCCTCCCTCCCTCCCTCCCTCCCTCCCTCCCTCCTCTCTCTATAGCCTATGCTCTGTGACCGATGGGGAATTGTGTGTTTCAAAAGGGGGGCTTTAATAGGTGTCCAAATGGCACGATTGTTGTGCCAAATAATGCTGGTGATAGAATTGCCCACTTTGGCACCGTCAGACATAGGGCTCCCATTTTGGACTGTGTGTGTGTGTGTGTGCGCGCTGTCCCCCTCTTTTCGAGCCACGTCTACCGACTCGTGGTGGCTTTATGTTGTCCAAATTCCACTATTGCTTGACCCAAAATAATAACGTTCTTACACTTTGCCACTGTCAGATATAGGCCTCCCTCTGTGCGCTAAAAGTGGACGGGACATTAGAATCCTCTAATTAATACTCCCTGTCCACTCGAAGTGGCTCATACTTTCTTACTAAATTGCATACTAAACATTTGTTGTTATATATAACACTACATGGAATGGGCCCATTTTAAGCGGATGTGGGTGGCTCTTAAAAGAGCCTTTGGGTTCGAGTCGGGGTGTTGAGGTTCCGAAGAGAGTGGGTTTAACCGCCGAAACCGTACAGGGTGCGTCCCTGACGTTTCAGAGCGTAGACCACGTCCATGGCGGTAACGGTCTTCCTCTTGGCGTGCTCGGTGTAGGTGACTGCGTCACGGATCACGTTCTCCAGGAACACCTTCAGGACACCGCGGGTCTCCTCGTAGATCAGACCGGAAATACGCTTCACGCCGCCGCGGCGAGCCAGACGGCGGATAGCGGGTTTGGTGATTCCCTGGATGTTATCGCGGAGAACTTTGCGGTGACGCTTGGCGCCTCCTTTTCCGAGTCCCTTGCCGCCTTTGCCTCTTCCGGACATGGTGTGTTCGCTAGTTGAGTTCAAGTGAATGAATGATTTCAGCGCCGGTGCGCGGTGCGCTATTATCTGCGTTTGGTCGACCTGATTGAGGCCGGCGGCACAGAAAGCGCGCCTCTGTTATATGTTCGGAGGCGTTGCAAAGGGGAGGGCGCTCGTTCTAGGGGACTAGGGAGGAGCGATTTCAAAGATGACGTGAAAGCAACTAAAGTGCGCGGGAAACATACTCAAATACTGATATAGGCTATGTGGAACACAAGGCCAAACTGTGACAACTGGGAGATCAGCTAGTACACTGTGTCCCTCTCCTCATATTGTTGTTGTTGTTGTTGTTGTTGTTGTTGTTGTTGCACCTGATTCTACTCATTGAGGACTTGGTAATTTAGGTGACAGGTTGTTCAATCAGCTGTGGCTGTCCAGGCCTACAAGAAAAATGGGTCCTGTTGGGGGTAGCCTACTCTACCGCTGGAGTTGGGAAACACTGAAATGGAAGGGGGACACGCAGTGAGCAAAACTCCTAACCACATAAAAACACAGACACTTGAGATCATTAAGAGCTATAAGGAGTCCATCAACTACCTGGTCAGTCAAGTCATATAGGGGGGGATTTCATGGCCACCTGCTGGAGCAGAAGTCATGTTTGCCAACACTGGCCTTAAAATCATTAAATTTAGGAGCTATAAGGAGTCCATCAACTAACTGGTCAGTCAAGTCATATAGGGAGGGATGTCATGGCCACCTGCTGGAGCACAAGTAATGTTTGCCAACACTGGCCTTAAAATCATTAGGAGCTATAAGGAATAAATCAACTCATCATTCAAGTCATATAGGGAGGGATCTTAGCACCACCTGCTGGATCAGAAGTACCCTTCACCGTAGGCACAAGAGAGCCATCATCTCTCAACCGGTGCAATTTCCATAAGTATGTGGTAATAAAACAAACAACAACAGCTCCTCATATAGGCAGTGGTTTCACACATTTTTCTCCAAGATGTTCAAACGTTCATAGATGACCAGCAGGGTCAAATAATAAGCACAGTGGTTGTAGAGGTTGCAACAGGTCAGTCAGTACATCAGGAGTAAATGTCACTTGTTGTTAGTGTTGTAGTTCCTATTTCTACGGTGTTGCCTACCTGCAGCAATCATGATTTACCTGCAGTGTTGATTGCAATTACGTAATTTGTCAACTCATAATAACAGATGTTTTGCAAACCGTTGATGTTTAAATAAATGGATTCCCGGTGTCCGGATACCTTTTCTCTTAAGGGATGTGATTGAGTGAATCCAAAGTAAGTTGGTCTAAATACATAATAGGATGAATCATTCAGGTAAAATAACACAATGTCTATTTGAGTCGAATCAACGTAATATAATCCTTTTTACGTCTCTATCATCTTTACTCAATGTATTGGACCACATCAACTCAACTTACTCAAGCTTATCTACTCATAAAAACAAGCAAAAAGATCTACTCAACAATATGACGTGTGCTTTTGTTGACTGTAATAGCTTGAGTACATTCCACAAAGTCATTTTTTACAGTGTATCTAAAGACACGTTTGTTGTGGTGATGCACTTTTTCTTTGACGTTGAACTTGCATTGAACAGACAAATCCATTTCGTTACAACCCTTTTGTAGTATGACTTAGGAATATTTGTTGATGATCCTAATGTCTATGCGTGAATAGTGATTGGTTGTTGGTGAAATATTGCTGAGAACCCATCATTTCCTGGCCTTTTTTCACTATTGAGCTATTTTGAAACATTTGTTTTGCTATTGGATTCATAATGGTGACCTGGGACAAGTAATTAGTGAAACCAGAGTTCAGCAGTTGCCATTAAAGCGATCGAACCAAGTCATCCTAATAGGCTAGTATTAGCCTAAAGCAGGGTTTCCCAAACTCGGGCCACATTTTGGGAGTTTTTGCCCTAGCACTACACAGCTGATTCAAATAATCAACTCATCATCATCAAGCTGGGAGTATTAGAATCAGTTGTGGAGTGCTAGGGCAAAACGCAAAACGCGCACCCCTTGTGGACCCCAGGACCGCGTTTGGGAAACGCTGGCCTAAAGAGCAAATGCTGAAAGGGACTCACCATGAGGTGCAGTACCCACATTTAACCACAAGATGGCCTCCGTGCTCCATTGTAAAGTTTGGGCCTCTGCATGAGTCTCTCAGCAGCACTGCAACATGGGACTTTCAAAGTAAGTTGGCATGCAATGTTTTTTCTGGACTGCATGCAAGGCTATTATTACACACAACTAATAGTGTCAATTATTCATCTGAACACAATTCTTGTTACTATTCGGCCTATATTATCACTCGTTTCTTTTTCCCCTCCTTTGTAAAGCATTTTACTGTGTTACTATATAGTTCAAAGGAAGTGGATGATGCCAGATGGTTGTGTATATACACACACACAAACATTGAAGCTAGACTTCAGGCAACTAAAAAGGTGCAATACGTAGCTTTTAGACGTGTTAGTGAACAACATACATGGTGGCTAATGTAGAGGTGCGTGTATACATGGAACAATTGTGCCTTTTTGATGGAAATATGGAGGTGGCTCTTAAAAGAGCCTTTGGGGGATATTCGAGTTCAGGTCATCCTCATTTATGCGCGCTCTCCGCGAATACGGCGGGCCAGCTGGATGTCCTTGGGCATGATGGTCACCCGCTTGGCGTGGATGGCGCACAGGTTGGTGTCCTCGAACAGGCCGACCAGGTAAGCCTCGCTAGCCTCCTGTAGGGCCATCACGGCGGAGCTCTGGAAGCGCAGGTCGGTCTTGAAGTCCTGGGCGATTTCTCGCACCAGGCGCTGGAAGGGCAGCTTGCGGATGAGTAGCTCAGTGGACTTCTGGTAACGACGGATCTCTCTCAGAGCCACGGTGCCGGGCCTGTAACGGTGAGGCTTCTTCACACCGCCGGTGGCCGGGGCACTCTTGCGAGCAGCCTTAGTGGCGAGCTGCTTCCTGGGGGCTTTGCCACCGGTGGATTTGCGAGCGGTTTGCTTGGTTCTGGCCATGGCGCTGCTCTGACAGTCGGGAGTATAGCCTCGAAATGCCTATGTGAAGTTTATAAAGCCGGCAGTGGCGCCTGCTGATTGGACACCATCTCCCCACCACCCCGATTGGCCCGTTTCGCAGGCCTCCTCCGTTGGCCATTGGACGGGAGGCCCGGCCTCTCCAAAACTCAAACTCCCGGTGCGCGCGCAATAGGACGCCGCCGGCCCTTTACGCGCAATAATAGTCGCCAAAGTCAAGAGTGACAGCTTATAGGCACGTATCATCTAATGCTAGCCTGCTATGGCAAATGAGGCCAAGTAGGTGTTGTTGTTCATGCAAGGCCTCATGTGGGCACAGAATGTCGAAATAGTTGTGTATACACCCACTCAATGTATTGCGGTCATAGAAAGGTACTTTGCGCTTTTGGAGAGCTAGGTGGTTGGCTCTTAAAAGAGCCTTTGGGGGTTGAGTAGTCAAGTTGAAGTCGCAGTAGCGAATTTACTTGGCTTTGACTGCCTTCTCGGTCTTCTTGGGGAGTAGGACTGCCTGGATGTTGGGCAGCACACCACCCTGAGCGATGGTCACACCGCCGAGCAGTTTGTTCAGCTCCTCGTCGTTACGGACGGCCAGTTGCAGGTGACGGGGGATGATACGAGTCTTCTTGTTGTCACGGGCAGCGTTGCCGGCCAACTCCAGGATCTCAGCAGTCAGGTACTCGAGTACGGCGGCCAGGTAGACTGGTGCGCCAGCGCCCAC
>NW_028157005.1:107500-115000 GCF_964263955.1 Coregonus lavaretus | reverse complement strand
GAGCTACAGGGGACTATATGGATGATGTGACCTTGACCGGAAATGACCTGTAGGCCAAAAGGGCTACGTTCATATATATATATATATATATATATAAAAAATATACATTCATATTATTCACCACCTTTTTATTCTTGCCATCATCATTCTCGTTCACATCATTAGGGTATAGTCCAATGATGGAGCATCCATTCACTCCATCCGTGTCCTACCGATTCAGGAAGTCAACTCAAAATGACTATCTGCTCATTAGACGATAAAGGGAATTTATTTCCAATCAAACCCAACAGACTGCCTTTTTGATTTATTTATTTACACCCTTTGTCAAATGGTGCCATTTTACATTGCCTTCACCTGGAATAGAGCCCGACAAACATGGGTTACTATTCAGCGCGCAAAGACACCAAAAAAGGCGCGCTAAACCCCTACGCTGGAACGGGCAGGGGAAATGATACAATGTAGCCGCTCTCTGAGCCGGCGCGCGCCGCCCATTAAACAATGATACAATGTAGCCGCTCTCCGAGGCGGCGCGCGCCGCCCATTAAACAATGATACAATGTAACGCAGCCTACCTACGCATTCATTCGGTGGCGATGGAATTGCTTTTTTTACTGACAGAGTGGGTGGCTCTTAAAAGAGCCTTTGGGTTAGTAGAGCAGTCCAAATGCGCTGTTTACTTGGAGCTGGTGTACTTGGTTACGGCCTTGGTGCCCTCGGACACGGCGTGTTTGGCAAGTTCACCGGGGAGCAGCAGGCGCACCGCGGTCTGGATCTCCCTGGAGGTGATGGTAGAACGCTTGTTGTAGTGGGCCAGGCGAGAGGACTCTCCGGCGATACGCTCGAAGATGTCGTTCACGAAGGAGTTCATGATTCCCATGGCCTTGGAGGAGATGCCGGTGTCGGGGTGGACCTGCTTCAGGACTTTGTACACGTAGATGGCGTAACTCTCCTTCCTGGACTTTCTGCGCTTCTTGCCGCCCTTCCCTGCGGTCTTGGTGACGGCTTTCTTGGAGCCCTTCTTGGGCGCTGACTTTGCTGGCTCGGGCATGATGATGTCTCGTTGCTTCTCAGAAACGAATGAGGGGGTGAAGGGCGCTTACCCGTCTTATGAAGAGGAAGCTAAGCAAAGTCAGCGGCCGTAGACACTCCCCTGCTTGCTTGCTCCCTCCCTCCCTCCCTCCCTCCCTCCCTCCCTCCCTCCCTCCCTCCCTCCCTCCCTCCCTCCCTCCCTCCCTCCCTCCTCTCTATAGCCTATGCTCTGTGACCGATGGGGAATTGTGTGTTTCAAAAGGGGGGCTTTAATAGGTGTCCAAATGGCACGATTGTTGTGCCAAATAATGCTGGTGATAGAATTGCCCACTTTGGCACCGTCAGACATAGGGCTCCCATTTTGGACTGTGTGTGTGTGTGTGTGCGCGCTGTCCCCCTCTTTTCGAGCCACGTCTACCGACTCGTGGTGGCTTTATGTTGTCCAAATTCCACTATTGCTTGACCCAAAATAATAACGTTCTTACACTTTGCCACTGTCAGATATAGGCCTCCCTCTGTGCGCTAAAAGTGGACGGGACATTAGAATCCTCTAATTAATACTCCCTGTCCACTCGAAGTGGCTCATACTTTCTTACTAAATTGCATACTAAACATTTGTTGTTATATATAACACTACATGGAATGGGCCCATTTTAAGCGGATGTGGGTGGCTCTTAAAAGAGCCTTTGGGTTCGAGTCGGGGTGTTGAGGTTCCGAAGAGAGTGGGTTTAACCGCCGAAACCGTACAGGGTGCGTCCCTGACGTTTCAGAGCGTAGACCACGTCCATGGCGGTAACGGTCTTCCTCTTGGCGTGCTCGGTGTAGGTGACTGCGTCACGGATCACGTTCTCCAGGAACACCTTCAGGACACCGCGGGTCTCCTCGTAGATCAGACCGGAAATACGCTTCACGCCGCCGCGGCGAGCCAGACGGCGGATAGCGGGTTTGGTGATTCCCTGGATGTTATCGCGGAGAACTTTGCGGTGACGCTTGGCGCCTCCTTTTCCGAGTCCCTTGCCGCCTTTGCCTCTTCCGGACATGGTGTGTTCGCTAGTTGAGTTCAAGTGAATGAATGATTTCAGCGCCGGTGCGCGGTGCGCTATTATCTGCGTTTGGTCGACCTGATTGAGGCCGGCGGCACAGAAAGCGCGCCTCTGTTATATGTTCGGAGGCGTTGCAAAGGGGAGGGCGCTCGTTCTAGGGGACTAGGGAGGAGCGATTTCAAAGATGACGTGAAAGCAACTAAAGTGCGCGGGAAACATACTCAAATACTGATATAGGCTATGTGGAACACAAGGCCAAACTGTGACAACTGGGAGATCAGCTAGTACACTGTGTCCCTCTCCTCATATTGTTGTTGTTGTTGTTGTTGTTGTTGTTGTTGTTGCACCTGATTCTACTCATTGAGGACTTGGTAATTTAGGTGACAGGTTGTTCAATCAGCTGTGGCTGTCCAGGCCTACAAGAAAAATGGGTCCTGTTGGGGGTAGCCTACTCTACCGCTGGAGTTGGGAAACACTGAAATGGAAGGGGGACACGCAGTGAGCAAAACTCCTAACCACATAAAAACACAGACACTTGAGATCATTAAGAGCTATAAGGAGTCCATCAACTACCTGGTCAGTCAAGTCATATAGGGGGGGATTTCATGGCCACCTGCTGGAGCAGAAGTCATGTTTGCCAACACTGGCCTTAAAATCATTAAATTTAGGAGCTATAAGGAGTCCATCAACTAACTGGTCAGTCAAGTCATATAGGGAGGGATGTCATGGCCACCTGCTGGAGCACAAGTAATGTTTGCCAACACTGGCCTTAAAATCATTAGGAGCTATAAGGAATAAATCAACTCATCATTCAAGTCATATAGGGAGGGATCTTAGCACCACCTGCTGGATCAGAAGTACCCTTCACCGTAGGCACAAGAGAGCCATCATCTCTCAACCGGTGCAATTTCCATAAGTATGTGGTAATAAAACAAACAACGACAGCTCCTCATATAGGCAGTGGTTTCACACATTTTTCTCCAAGATGTTCAAACGTTCATAGATGACCAGCAGGGTCAAATAATAAGCACAGTGGTTGTAGAGGTTGCAACAGGTCAGTCAGTACATCAGGAGTAAATGTCACTTGTTGTTAGTGTTGTAGTTCCTATTTCTACGGTGTTGCCTACCTGCAGCAATCATGATTTACCTGCAGTGTTGATTGCAATTACGTAATTTGTCAACTCATAATAACAGATGTTTTGCAAACCGTTGATGTTTAAATAAATGGATTCCCGGTGTCCGGATACCTTTTCTCTTAAGGGATGTGATTGAGTGAATCCAAAGTAAGTTGGTCTAAATACATAATAGGATGAATCATTCAGGTAAAATAACACAATGTCTATTTGAGTCGAATCAACGTAATATAATCCTTTTTACGTCTCTATCATCTTTACTCAATGTATTGGACCACATCAACTCAACTTACTCAAGCTTATCTACTCATAAAAACAAGCAAAAAGATCTACTCAACAATATGACGTGTGCTTTTATCTAAAGACACGTTTGTTGTGGTGATGCACTTTTTCTTTGACGTTGAACTTGCATTGAACAGACAAATCCATTTCGTTACAACCCTTTTGTAGTATGACTTAGGAATATTTGTTGATGATCCTAATGTCTATGCGTGAATAGTGATTGGTTGTTGGTGAAATATTGCTGAGAACCCATCATTTCCTGGCCTTTTTTCACTATTGAGCTATTTTGAAACATTTGTTTTGCTATTGGATTCATAATGGTGACCTGGGACAAGTAATTAGTGAAACCAGAGTTCAGCAGTTGCCATTAAAGCGATCGAACCAAGTCATCCTAATAGGCTAGTATTAGCCTAAAGCAGGGTTTCCCAAACTCGGGCCACATTTTGGGAGTTTTTGCCCTAGCACTACACAGCTGATTCAAATAATCAACTCATCATCATCAAGCTGGGAGTATTAGAATCAGTTGTGGAGTGCTAGGGCAAAACGCAAAACGCGCACCCCTTGTGGACCCCAGGACCGCGTTTGGGAAACGCTGGCCTAAAGAGCAAATGCTGAAAGGGACTCACCATGAGGTGCAGTACCCACATTTAACCACAAGATGGCCTCCGTGCTCCATTGTAAAGTTTGGGCCTCTGCATGAGTCTCTCAGCAGCACTGCAACATGGGACTTTCAAAGTAAGTTGGCATGCAATGTTTTTTCTGGACTGCATGCAAGGCTATTATTACACACAACTAATAGTGTCAATTATTCATCTGAACACAATTCTTGTTACTATTCGGCCTATATTATCACTCGTTTCTTTTTCCCCTCCTTTGTAAAGCATTTTACTGTGTTACTATATAGTTCAAAGGAAGTGGATGATGCCAGATGGTTGTGTATATACACACACACAAACATTGAAGCTAGACTTCAGGCAACTAAAAAGGTGCAATACGTAGCTTTTAGACGTGTTAGTGAACAACATACATGGTGGCTAATGTAGAGGTGCGTGTATACATGGAACAATTGTGCCTTTTTGATGGAAATATGGAGGTGGCTCTTAAAAGAGCCTTTGGGGGATATTCGAGTTCAGGTCATCCTCATTTATGCGCGCTCTCCGCGAATACGGCGGGCCAGCTGGATGTCCTTGGGCATGATGGTCACCCGCTTGGCGTGGATGGCGCACAGGTTGGTGTCCTCGAACAGGCCGACCAGGTAAGCCTCGCTAGCCTCCTGTAGGGCCATCACGGCGGAGCTCTGGAAGCGCAGGTCGGTCTTGAAGTCCTGGGCGATTTCTCGCACCAGGCGCTGGAAGGGCAGCTTGCGGATGAGTAGCTCAGTGGACTTCTGGTAACGACGGATCTCTCTCAGAGCCACGGTGCCGGGCCTGTAACGGTGAGGCTTCTTCACACCGCCGGTGGCCGGGGCACTCTTGCGAGCAGCCTTAGTGGCGAGCTGCTTCCTGGGGGCTTTGCCACCGGTGGATTTGCGAGCGGTTTGCTTGGTTCTGGCCATGGCGCTGCTCTGACAGTCGGGAGTATAGCCTCGAAATGCCTATGTGAAGTTTATAAAGCCGGCAGTGGCGCCTGCTGATTGGACACCATCTCCCCACCACCCCGATTGGCCCGTTTCGCAGGCCTCCTCCGTTGGCCATTGGACGGGAGGCCCGGCCTCTCCAAAACTCAAACTCCCGGTGCGCGCGCAATAGGACGCCGCCGGCCCTTTACGCGCAATAATAGTCGCCAAAGTCAAGAGTGACAGCTTATAGGCACGTATCATCTAATGCTAGCCTGCTATGGCAAATGAGGCCAAGTAGGTGTTGTTGTTCATGCAAGGCCTCATGTGGGCACAGAATGTCGAAATAGTTGTGTATACACCCACTCAATGTATTGCGGTCATAGAAAGGTACTTTGCGCTTTTGGAGAGCTAGGTGGTTGGCTCTTAAAAGAGCCTTTGGGGGTTGAGTAGTCAAGTTGAAGTCGCAGTAGCGAATTTACTTGGCTTTGACTGCCTTCTCGGTCTTCTTGGGGAGTAGGACTGCCTGGATGTTGGGCAGCACACCACCCTGAGCGATGGTCACACCGCCGAGCAGTTTGTTCAGCTCCTCGTCGTTACGGACGGCCAGTTGCAGGTGACGGGGGATGATACGAGTCTTCTTGTTGTCACGGGCAGCGTTGCCGGCCAACTCCAGGATCTCAGCAGTCAGGTACTCGAGTACGGCGGCCAGGTAGACTGGTGCGCCAGCGCCCACACGCTCGGCGTAGTTGCCTTTGCGCAGCAGCCTGTGCACACGGCCCACGGGGAACTGGAGGCCAGCACGGGATGAACGGGTCTTTGCCTTCGCCCTGGCCTTGCCTCCGGTTTTGCCTCTTCCGCTCATATTGGTAGCTTGAGAAAGTCACAGAAAGTCTGAATGAGCCGCTCGCCACTTCGAGAGCCGTACATATACCTCGCCACAAGAGGCAACGATTGGCCACCGGGCCGGTGTGGCCTTATCCAATTGGAGCGAGGGACAGACAGATGGACAGACAGACAGCCCTAAGCCGGTTCCCACCCACAGGCAGCGAGTGAGAGGCTACTTTGTTTCCCTCCGACTTTGTTACTTTGTGTCATTTCGCGTGAGCGCCAAAATGTCCGAAATGACATCCACACATTATTTCTCTCCAAATGGGAAACAAACAGCTGGTGAGGGTGCACTCTTGAGTTTGAAATCGAAGCCACTATAGTATTGTTATTGTTATTACATGGCACTTGTAACACATCACAGCAGCCTGCCTCTGAACGGGAATAGCCCAGTGGCTCATATATAAAAATGGCTGTTGAGGGTGCACTCGTGAGTTTCAATTCGAAGCCACTATAGTATTGTTATTGTTATTACATGGCACTTGTAACACATCACAGCAGCCTGCCTCTGAACGGGAATAGCCCAGTGGCTCATATATAAAAATGGCTGGTGAGGGTGCACTCGTGAGGTCGAATTTCTGAGCCATTTTGGCCCTCTATTATATGCCTCTCCCTTCGCACACACCCAGAGTGGGACAATGTTGTGTGCGTAAAAGTAGCCTAGTGTGCGTAATTTCTTTTCCACGACAGGTAGTACATGGAAATCAATGCGCTTTCTATGGAAAGAGGTGGGTGGCTCTTAAAAGAGCCTTTTGTGGTACAACATGTATCGAGTAGAACACTGTTTGTAATAGGTTTACTTCTTCTTGGGGGCTGCCTTCTTGGCCTTGGCTGCCTTGGGCTTGGCGGCTTTGGGCTTGGCTGCCTTTGTAGCCTTCTTGGGGCTCTTGGCTGCCTTCTTGGCCGCTGCGGCGGGCTTCTTCACCTTCTTGGGGCTCTTGGCGGCCTTTTTGGGTGTAGCGGGCTTCTTGGCCTTCTTGGGGGACTTCTTTGCGGCGACGGCCTTCTTGGCTGCTACCTTCTTGGGCTTCTTCGCCGCGGCGGGCTTCTTGGCGGCCACCTTCTTTACTTTGGGGACTGCGGCTTTCTTGGCGGGCTTCTTCGCCTCGACGGCTTTCTTGTTGAGCTTGAAGGAGCCGGATGCACCGGTGCCCTTGGTCTGGACCAGGGTACCCTTGGTGACGAGGCTCTTGACTGCGATCTTGACGCGGGAGTTGTTCTTCTCCACGTCGTAGCCGCCTGCCGCCAGCGTCTTCTTGAGTGCGGCCAGGGACACGCCGCTCCTCTCCTTGGAAGCGGTCACAGCCTTGACGATGAGCTCGCCTACGCTGGGTCCCGCTTTCTTGGCCTTGGCTGCTGCCTTCTTCTTGGGTGCCTTTGCCGGCGCGGCGGCGGCGGGTGCTGGTGCGACTTCTGCCATGTCTGTCTGTCGTTTGGTCCGGTACACACACACACACACGGTCTGCGAGGAGTAGTTTGCTGTAGACGCTGTTCTGCGCTATTGAAGCTCCACACCGAGCAGGGGGCTGGCCTTAAACGCGACATGAGAACCATGTAGACTCAAGCCAAC
>NW_028157005.1:97500-102500 GCF_964263955.1 Coregonus lavaretus | reverse complement strand
GTGACTGCGTCACGGATCACGTTCTCCAGGAACACCTTCAGGACACCGCGGGTCTCCTCGTAGATCAGACCGGAAATACGCTTCACGCCGCCGCGGCGAGCCAGACGGCGGATAGCGGGTTTGGTGATTCCCTGGATGTTATCGCGGAGAACTTTGCGGTGACGCTTGGCGCCTCCTTTTCCGAGTCCCTTGCCGCCTTTGCCTCTTCCGGACATGGTGTGTTCGCTAGTTGAGTTCAAGTGAATGAATGATTTCAGCGCCGGTGCGCGGTGCGCTATTATCTGCGTTTGGTCGACCTGATTGAGGCCGGCGGCACAGAAAGCGCGCCTCTGTTATATGTTCGGAGGCGTTGCAAAGGGGAGGGCGCTCGTTCTAGGGGACTAGGGAGGAGCGATTTCAAAGATGACGTGAAAGCAACTAAAGTGCGCGGGAAACATACTCAAATACTGATATAGGCTATGTGGAACACAAGGCCAAACTGTGACAACTGGGAGATCAGCTAGTACACTGTGTCCCTCTCCTCATATTGTTGTTGTTGTTGTTGTTGTTGTTGTTGTTGTTGCACCTGATTCTACTCATTGAGGACTTGGTAATTTAGGTGACAGGTTGTTCAATCAGCTGTGGCTGTCCAGGCCTACAAGAAAAATGGGTCCTGTTGGGGGTAGCCTACTCTACCGCTGGAGTTGGGAAACACTGAAATGGAAGGGGGACACGCAGTGAGCAAAACTCCTAACCACATAAAAACACAGACACTTGAGATCATTAAGAGCTATAAGGAGTCCATCAACTACCTGGTCAGTCAAGTCATATAGGGGGGGATTTCATGGCCACCTGCTGGAGCAGAAGTCATGTTTGCCAACACTGGCCTTAAAATCATTAAATTTAGGAGCTATAAGGAGTCCATCAACTAACTGGTCAGTCAAGTCATATAGGGAGGGATGTCATGGCCACCTGCTGGAGCACAAGTAATGTTTGCCAACACTGGCCTTAAAATCATTAGGAGCTATAAGGAATAAATCAACTCATCATTCAAGTCATATAGGGAGGGATCTTAGCACCACCTGCTGGATCAGAAGTACCCTTCACCGTAGGCACAAGAGAGCCATCATCTCTCAACCGGTGCAATTTCCATAAGTATGTGGTAATAAAACAAACAACGACAGCTCCTCATATAGGCAGTGGTTTCACACATTTTTCTCCAAGATGTTCAAACGTTCATAGATGACCAGCAGGGTCAAATAATAAGCACAGTGGTTGTAGAGGTTGCAACAGGTCAGTCAGTACATCAGGAGTAAATGTCACTTGTTGTTAGTGTTGTAGTTCCTATTTCTACGGTGTTGCCTACCTGCAGCAATCATGATTTACCTGCAGTGTTGATTGCAATTACGTAATTTGTCAACTCATAATAACAGATGTTTTGCAAACCGTTGATGTTTAAATAAATGGATTCCCGGTGTCCGGATACCTTTTCTCTTAAGGGATGTGATTGAGTGAATCCAAAGTAAGTTGGTCTAAATACATAATAGGATGAATCATTCAGGTAAAATAACACAATGTCTATTTGAGTCGAATCAACGTAATATAATCCTTTTTACGTCTCTATCATCTTTACTCAATGTATTGGACCACATCAACTCAACTTACTCAAGCTTATCTACTCATAAAAACAAGCAAAAAGATCTACTCAACAATATGACGTGTGCTTTTGTTGACTGTAATAGCTTGAGTACATTCCACAAAGTCATTTTTTACAGTGTATCTAAAGACACGTTTGTTGTGGTGATGCACTTTTTCTTTGACGTTGAACTTGCATTGAACAGACAAATCCATTTCGTTACAACCCTTTTGTAGTATGACTTAGGAATATTTGTTGATGATCCTAATGTCTATGCGTGAATAGTGATTGGTTGTTGGTGAAATATTGCTGAGAACCCATCATTTCCTGGCCTTTTTTCACTATTGAGCTATTTTGAAACATTTGTTTTGCTATTGGATTCATAATGGTCCTGGGACAAGTAATTAGTGAAACCAGAGTTCAGCAGTTGCCATTAAAGCGATCGAACCAAGTCATCCTAATAGGCTAGTATTAGCCTAAAGCAGGGTTTCCCAAACTCGGGCCACATTTTGGGAGTTTTTGCCCTAGCACTACACAGCTGATTCAAATAATCAACTCATCATCATCAAGCTGGGAGTATTAGAATCATTTGTGGAGTGCTAGGGCAAAACGCAAAACGCGCACCCCTTGTGGACCCCAGGACCGCGTTTGGGAAACGCTGGCCTAAAGAGCAAATGCTGAAAGGGACTCACCATGAGGTGCAGTACCCACATTTAACCACAAGATGGCCTCCGTGCTCCATTGTAAAGTTTGGGCCTCTGCATGAGTCTCTCAGCAGCACTGCAACATGGGACTTTCAAAGTAAGTTGGCATGCAATGTTTTTTCTGGACTGCATGCAAGGCTATTATTACACACAACTAATAGTGTCAATTATTCATCTGAACACAATTCTTGTTACTATTCGGCCTATATTATCACTCGTTTCTTTTTCCCCTCCTTTGTAAAGCATTTTACTGTGTTACTATATAGTTCAAAGGAAGTGGATGATGCCAGATGGTTGTGTATATACACACACACAAACATTGAAGCTAGACTTCAGGCAACTAAAAAGGTGCAATACGTAGCTTTTAGACGTGTTAGTGAACAACATACATGGTGGCTAATGTAGAGGTGCGTGTATACATGGAACAATTGTGCCTTTTTGATGGAAATATGGAGGTGGCTCTTAAAAGAGCCTTTGGGGGATATTCGAGTTCAGGTCATCCTCATTTATGCGCGCTCTCCGCGAATACGGCGGGCCAGCTGGATGTCCTTGGGCATGATGGTCACCCGCTTGGCGTGGATGGCGCACAGGTTGGTGTCCTCGAACAGGCCGACCAGGTAAGCCTCGCTAGCCTCCTGTAGGGCCATCACGGCGGAGCTCTGGAAGCGCAGGTCGGTCTTGAAGTCCTGGGCGATTTCTCGCACCAGGCGCTGGAAGGGCAGCTTGCGGATGAGTAGCTCAGTGGACTTCTGGTAACGACGGATCTCTCTCAGAGCCACGGTGCCGGGCCTGTAACGGTGAGGCTTCTTCACACCGCCGGTGGCCGGGGCACTCTTGCGAGCAGCCTTAGTGGCGAGCTGCTTCCTGGGGGCTTTGCCACCGGTGGATTTGCGAGCGGTTTGCTTGGTTCTGGCCATGGCGCTGCTCTGACAGTCGGGAGTATAGCCTCGAAATGCCTATGTGAAGTTTATAAAGCCGGCAGTGGCGCCTGCTGATTGGACACCATCTCCCCACCACCCCGATTGGCCCGTTTCGCAGGCCTCCTCCGTTGGCCATTGGACGGGAGGCCCGGCCTCTCCAAAACTCAAACTCCCGGTGCGCGCGCAATAGGACGCCGCCGGCCCTTTACGCGCAATAATAGTCGCCAAAGTCAAGAGTGACAGCTTATAGGCACGTATCATCTAATGCTAGCCTGCTATGGCAAATGAGGCCAAGTAGGTGTTGTTGTTCATGCAAGGCCTCATGTGGGCACAGAATGTCGAAATAGTTGTGTATACACCCACTCAATGTATTGCGGTCATAGAAAGGTACTTTGCGCTTTTGGAGAGCTAGGTGGTTGGCTCTTAAAAGAGCCTTTGGGGGTTGAGTAGTCAAGTTGAAGTCGCAGTAGCGAATTTACTTGGCTTTGACTGCCTTCTCGGTCTTCTTGGGGAGTAGGACTGCCTGGATGTTGGGCAGCACACCACCCTGAGCGATGGTCACACCGCCGAGCAGTTTGTTCAGCTCCTCGTCGTTACGGACGGCCAGTTGCAGGTGACGGGGGATGATACGAGTCTTCTTGTTGTCACGGGCAGCGTTGCCGGCCAACTCCAGGATCTCAGCAGTCAGGTACTCGAGTACGGCGGCCAGGTAGACTGGTGCGCCAGCGCCCACACGCTCGGCGTAGTTGCCTTTGCGCAGCAGCCTGTGCACACGGCCCACGGGGAACTGGAGGCCAGCACGGGATGAACGGGTCTTTGCCTTCGCCCTGGCCTTGCCTCCGGTTTTGCCTCTTCCGCTCATATTGGTAGCTTGAGAAAGTCACAGAAAGTCTGAATGAGCCGCTCGCCACTTCGAGAGCCGTACATATACCTCGCCACAAGAGGCAACGATTGGCCACCGGGCCGGTGTGGCCTTATCCAATTGGAGCGAGGGACAGACAGATGGACAGACAGACAGCCCTAAGCCGGTTCCCACCCACAGGCAGCGAGTGAGAGGCTACTTTGTTTCCCTCCGACTTTGTTACTTTGTGTCATTTCGCGTGAGCGCCAAAATGTCCGAAATGACATCCACACATTATTTCTCTCCAAATGGGAAACAAACAGCTGGTGAGGGTGCACTCTTGAGTTTGAAATCGAAGCCACTATAGTATTGTTATTGTTATTACATGGCACTTGTAACACATCACAGCAGCCTGCCTCTGAACGGGAATAGCCCAGTGGCTCATATATAAAAATGGCTGTTGAGGGTGCACTCGTGAGTTTCAATTCGAAGCCACTATAGTATTGTTATTGTTATTACATGGCACTTGTAACACATCACAGCAGCCTGCCTCTGAACGGGAATAGCCCAGTGGCTCATATATAAAAATGGCTGGTGAGGGTGCACTCGTGAGGTCGAATTTCTGAGCCATTTTGGCCCTCTATTATATGCCTCTCCCTTCGCACACACCCAGAGTGGGACAATGTTGTGTGCGTAAAAGTAGCCTAGTGTGCGTAATTTCTTTTCCACGACAGGTAGTACATGGAAATCAATGCGCTTTCTATGGAAAGAGGTGGGTGGCTCTTAAAAGAGCCTTTTGTGGTACAACATGTATCGAGTAGAACACTGTTTGTAATAGGTTTACTTCTTCTTGGGGGCTGCCTTCTTGGCCTTGGCTGCCTTGGGCTTGGCGGCTTTGGGCTTGGCTGCCTTTGTAGCCT
>NW_028157005.1:80000-92500 GCF_964263955.1 Coregonus lavaretus | reverse complement strand
TAGGCCTCCCTCTGTGCGCTAAAAGTGGACGGGACATTAGAATCCTCTAATTAATACTCCCTGTCCACTCGAAGTGGCTCATACTTTCTTACTAAATTGCATACTAAACATTTGTTGTTATATATAACACTACATGGAATGGGCCCATTTTAAGCGGATGTGGGTGGCTCTTAAAAGAGCCTTTGGGTTCGAGTCGGGGTGTTGAGGTTCCGAAGAGAGTGGGTTTAACCGCCGAAACCGTACAGGGTGCGTCCCTGACGTTTCAGAGCGTAGACCACGTCCATGGCGGTAACGGTCTTCCTCTTGGCGTGCTCGGTGTAGGTGACTGCGTCACGGATCACGTTCTCCAGGAACACCTTCAGGACACCGCGGGTCTCCTCGTAGATCAGACCGGAAATACGCTTCACGCCGCCGCGGCGAGCCAGACGGCGGATAGCGGGTTTGGTGATTCCCTGGATGTTATCGCGGAGAACTTTGCGGTGACGCTTGGCGCCTCCTTTTCCGAGTCCCTTGCCGCCTTTGCCTCTTCCGGACATGGTGTGTTCGCTAGTTGAGTTCAAGTGAATGAATGATTTCAGCGCCGGTGCGCGGTGCGCTATTATCTGCGTTTGGTCGACCTGATTGAGGCCGGCGGCACAGAAAGCGCGCCTCTGTTATATGTTCGGAGGCGTTGCAAAGGGGAGGGCGCTCGTTCTAGGGGACTAGGGAGGAGCGATTTCAAAGATGACGTGAAAGCAACTAAAGTGCGCGGGAAACATACTCAAATACTGATATAGGCTATGTGGAACACAAGGCCAAACTGTGACAACTGGGAGATCAGCTAGTACACTGTGTCCCTCTCCTCATATTGTTGTTGTTGTTGTTGTTGTTGTTGTTGTTGTTGCACCTGATTCTACTCATTGAGGACTTGGTAATTTAGGTGACAGGTTGTTCAATCAGCTGTGGCTGTCCAGGCCTACAAGAAAAATGGGTCCTGTTGGGGGTAGCCTACTCTACCGCTGGAGTTGGGAAACACTGAAATGGAAGGGGGACACGCAGTGAGCAAAACTCCTAACCACATAAAAACACAGACACTTGAGATCATTAAGAGCTATAAGGAGTCCATCAACTACCTGGTCAGTCAAGTCATATAGGGGGGGATTTCATGGCCACCTGCTGGAGCAGAAGTCATGTTTGCCAACACTGGCCTTAAAATCATTAAATTTAGGAGCTATAAGGAGTCCATCAACTAACTGGTCAGTCAAGTCATATAGGGAGGGATGTCATGGCCACCTGCTGGAGCACAAGTAATGTTTGCCAACACTGGCCTTAAAATCATTAGGAGCTATAAGGAATAAATCAACTCATCATTCAAGTCATATAGGGAGGGATCTTAGCACCACCTGCTGGATCAGAAGTACCCTTCACCGTAGGCACAAGAGAGCCATCATCTCTCAACCGGTGCAATTTCCATAAGTATGTGGTAATAAAACAAACAACGACAGCTCCTCATATAGGCAGTGGTTTCACACATTTTTCTCCAAGATGTTCAAACGTTCATAGATGACCAGCAGGGTCAAATAATAAGCACAGTGGTTGTAGAGGTTGCAACAGGTCAGTCAGTACATCAGGAGTAAATGTCACTTGTTGTTAGTGTTGTAGTTCCTATTTCTACGGTGTTGCCTACCTGCAGCAATCATGATTTACCTGCAGTGTTGATTGCAATTACGTAATTTGTCAACTCATAATAACAGATGTTTTGCAAACCGTTGATGTTTAAATAAATGGATTCCCGGTGTCCGGATACCTTTTCTCTTAAGGGATGTGATTGAGTGAATCCAAAGTAAGTTGGTCTAAATACATAATAGGATGAATCATTCAGGTAAAATAACACAATGTCTATTTGAGTCGAATCAACGTAATATAATCCTTTTTACGTCTCTATCATCTTTACTCAATGTATTGGACCACATCAACTCAACTTACTCAAGCTTATCTACTCATAAAAACAAGCAAAAAGATCTACTCAACAATATGACGTGTGCTTTTGTTGACTGTAATAGCTTGAGTACATTCCACAAAGTCATTTTTTACAGTGTATCTAAAGACACGTTTGTTGTGGTGATGCACTTTTTCTTTGACGTTGAACTTGCATTGAACAGACAAATCCATTTCGTTACAACCCTTTTGTAGTATGACTTAGGAATATTTGTTGATGATCCTAATGTCTATGCGTGAATAGTGATTGGTTGTTGGTGAAATATTGCTGAGAACCCATCATTTCCTGGCCTTTTTTCACTATTGAGCTATTTTGAAACATTTGTTTTGCTATTGGATTCATAATGGTGACCTGGGACAAGTAATTAGTGAAACCAGAGTTCAGCAGTTGCCATTAAAGCGATCGAACCAAGTCATCCTAATAGGCTAGTATTAGCCTAAAGCAGGGTTTCCCAAACTCGGGCCACATTTTGGGAGTTTTTGCCCTAGCACTACACAGCTGATTCAAATAATCAACTCATCATCATCAAGCTGGGAGTATTAGAATCAGTTGTGGAGTGCTAGGGCAAAACGCAAAACGCGCACCCCTTGTGGACCCCAGGACCGCGTTTGGGAAACGCTGGCCTAAAGAGCAAATGCTGAAAGGGACTCACCATGAGGTGCAGTACCCACATTTAACCACAAGATGGCCTCCGTGCTCCATTGTAAAGTTTGGGCCTCTGCATGAGTCTCTCAGCAGCACTGCAACATGGGACTTTCAAAGTAAGTTGGCATGCAATGTTTTTTCTGGACTGCATGCAAGGCTATTATTACACACAACTAATAGTGTCAATTATTCATCTGAACACAATTCTTGTTACTATTCGGCCTATATTATCACTCGTTTCTTTTTCCCCTCCTTTGTAAAGCATTTTACTGTGTTACTATATAGTTCAAAGGAAGTGGATGATGCCAGATGGTTGTGTATATACACACACACAAACATTGAAGCTAGACTTCAGGCAACTAAAAAGGTGCAATACGTAGCTTTTAGACGTGTTAGTGAACAACATACATGGTGGCTAATGTAGAGGTGCGTGTATACATGGAACAATTGTGCCTTTTTGATGGAAATATGGAGGTGGCTCTTAAAAGAGCCTTTGGGGGATATTCGAGTTCAGGTCATCCTCATTTATGCGCGCTCTCCGCGAATACGGCGGGCCAGCTGGATGTCCTTGGGCATGATGGTCACCCGCTTGGCGTGGATGGCGCACAGGTTGGTGTCCTCGAACAGGCCGACCAGGTAAGCCTCGCTAGCCTCCTGTAGGGCCATCACGGCGGAGCTCTGGAAGCGCAGGTCGGTCTTGAAGTCCTGGGCGATTTCTCGCACCAGGCGCTGGAAGGGCAGCTTGCGGATGAGTAGCTCAGTGGACTTCTGGTAACGACGGATCTCTCTCAGAGCCACGGTGCCGGGCCTGTAACGGTGAGGCTTCTTCACACCGCCGGTGGCCGGGGCACTCTTGCGAGCAGCCTTAGTGGCGAGCTGCTTCCTGGGGGCTTTGCCACCGGTGGATTTGCGAGCGGTTTGCTTGGTTCTGGCCATGGCGCTGCTCTGACAGTCGGGAGTATAGCCTCGAAATGCCTATGTGAAGTTTATAAAGCCGGCAGTGGCGCCTGCTGATTGGACACCATCTCCCCACCACCCCGATTGGCCCGTTTCGCAGGCCTCCTCCGTTGGCCATTGGACGGGAGGCCCGGCCTCTCCAAAACTCAAACTCCCGGTGCGCGCGCAATAGGACGCCGCCGGCCCTTTACGCGCAATAATAGTCGCCAAAGTCAAGAGTGACAGCTTATAGGCACGTATCATCTAATGCTAGCCGACTAGTTACCGGAGTGTAACTCCAGTTCTATGAGTGGAGCGGAGCCCCATAGGGGAGCTATGCTCCTAGTGGTTTACCCTCTGCCCTAAGGCAGACGCAGCCTGAAACAAAATTATGCACACACCTACAGCCAATAGGAGTACAGGTGTCCCTATATAAGGAACCCCGTTCCCTCAATCTGCCTCCCGAGATATTATCTTCAGCGAGACTAGAGAGGGTCGGTAGGGCCTTAAGTCCTATGGGGCTCCGCTCCACTCATAGAACTGGAGTTACACTCCGGTAACTAGTCGTTCTATATCGTGGAGCTCCGCCCCATAGGGGAGCTATGCTCCTAGTGGTTTAAGGCGGAGCGAAACGCTCCAAAATGTACTCCCTGCCGAGCCTAACACTTCCCATTAAAAAATGCAAAGGTCAAGCCCAGCAATGGCTGCAACCAATTCCCGCAGTACTGCGACTAAAAACCCATCAAGGCGTCACAATATACCGCGTCATCGGTTATAGACCCGCCCCATCTAGCTCAATGACAATGTCAATGGCTGTTGGGCAGATCAATAGAATAGACGCCGTGCTAATCTGACTAGCAGATAGCCGTGCCTCAATATTCTATGGAACAAAATATACCAGTCATACTAAACTGAACCTCAGATAGATGACCTCACATTCTGTCCACTCAGTACATGTTTCTATATGCTGATACTGTCAGCCAGGAGACATGCCACAGAATATGCTCTTCATCCAAAGCGGACCTGATAGAGATCAGTCTATCATCCTGCTTCTCCCTCCTCTACCTCAAGATTCTCCTTCAGCTGTGCTGAGTGCAATCGAGATTGGAGTTTAAAAGGCTTATTCCTGACATAAGTCTTCCTAACCAGAGCGGACCTGATTGGAACCTGTCCAAGGTCCTGCTCTGTCCTCTCTTTCTAGCTCAAGAACGCCTTTCAGCTCTGCTGAAATTCGATCGAACAAAAGAGTTAGAAAACATGTCCATAATATGTTACTTCTAATAAAAGTGGACTTATGAACTTATTCACAATCCTGCTTTCTTTCTCTGTTCTGCTCAAGATCTCCCTTCAGCCACGCTGAGTACCGACCGAGCCAAAGAGTTAGAAGACATATCCAACAGATAGAAACGGATAAAAGGAGACGGTGTCGACCATGACGCTGCTCTACAAATATCCTCTACCTCTGTTCCTCTGAAAAGAGCAGTAGAAGCTGCTACTCCACGAGTGGAGTGCGCTCTAATACCCTGAGGCGGTTGTTGCCCCGCCGCCTCGTACGCCGTCTCAATGCCTTCACAAAGCCAATGAGACAAACGCTGTTTTGAAAGTGGTCTACCCAATGCAGCCGCACCGTGACACACAAACAGCTGAGGTGATGACCTAACCGCCTCTGTGCGCCTAACGTAACACGCCAAAGCGCGTACTGGGCACAGACAGTGAAGCTTTTCCTCACTCCTCTCCCCGTGAGGAGGGGGATGAAAAGCCCACAATTCCACGATCTGCGATCTATATGCACTGTTAATAACCTTCGGCACAAATGCCGGGTTAGGACGTAACACCGCTCTGCTCAGATCGCCATTAATGGCTAGGCAGTCGGGTCTCGTCGACAGTGCACACAAATCGCTGACTCGTTTAGCAGTAGTCAAGGCGAGCAACAGCGCCGTCTTGATAGACAGCATCTTGAGGGGTATTTGATTCAATGGCTCGAACGGCGACTTACATAGCGCTTCGAGAACCAATGCCAAATCCCACTTGGGCAGCGTAGCTCTAGGCCTTGGCCTAAGCCGTCGCGTTCCCAATAGGAAACGTCTCACTAACGGGTGAGTGAACACACTTTTCCCGTTAAACCCTTCATGACCAGCTGAAATTGCCGCTGCAAACACTCGAATAGTGGAGGGCGATTTCTGCTTATCAAACATAGACTGTAGGAATGAGAGCACACTCTCTACCTGACAGCTCATGGGGTCCACGTCCTGTGTATCACACCATCGTGAGAAAACATTCCATCTGCTGGTATACAACCTGCAAGTGGAACCGGCTCTTGCGCCCTGTATTGTTCTGATCACTGCATCAGACAACCCACGGCGCTTTAACCTGTCCCATTCAGGAACCAAGCCTTCAGTGGTTGGCCGATTATGGGCCATTGCCCTATCGAGCCTCCCGCCTGAATCAACGCGTCTCGTCGATGTGGAATTGGCCAGGGTGGCGCAATCAACATCTGACTCATCTCTGCAAACCACGGAGCCCCCGGGCGATCGGGCGCTATCAGTATCACTGACAGCCCCTCTGACCTCACCCTGGCTAGCAGTGGGAGAATGCAAGACAGCGGAGGGAATGCATACAGGAGAACTCTCGGCCACGGGTAGTGCGCGAATGCGTCTCTTCCCAATGGCGGTTCGTCCTGGTTCCTCAGAGAGAACCATAGGGGACACTGCGCGTTCACACGTGACGCGAACAGGTCCACCTCGGCTCTCCCGAATTGTTCCCAAATCTGTAGAACAATGTCCGGGTGCAGACACCACTCGTCGTCTCGAGGACCCCCTCTTGACATGATGTCTGCCCCTACGTTCAAGTAGCCCGGAATGTGTGCTGCTCTCAACGAGCGAAGGTGCTTGTGAGTCCACAGCCACAATTCCACTGCCGCCCGATGAAGGGCAGGAGACCTGACCCCTCCCTGGCGGTTTATGTGAGCCACTGTGGTTCGGTTGTCTGACCAGACCAGCACATCGCGACCCCGAAGGGTAGACGCGAAGTGGGTCAAGACCAGTCTCACCGTTTCCAACTCTAGGAGGTTGATGTGACGACCTGATTGAGGCCATGCACCTCCTATCGCTTGAGACTGACATGTCCCTCCCCATCCAGTCAGAGAGGCATCTGTAAACACTGGAATGTAGGATGACACCTTGCCCATCGGGACTCCGTGCGTGAGAACGCACGGGTTCCGCCAATAGTCCAAGTCTGCTCTTAGCGAGAGAGGAACCACCACCAACCGATGACGTTGACGCACTGGGTCTAGTCTTAGTTGGGCGAACCATCGCTGTGCTTTGCGCATGTGCAGAAGCCCTAGCGGGACCACAGAGTGGGCTGCCGACATGAGACCCAAAAGTGACATGATCGATAGCGCCGTTACTGTGTGATTCGGACGACACTTCCTCAGGGCTAGCAACAATGCTGCCCTTCGAGGGTCCGAAATTCGCGCCCTCATCATAACAGTGTCTAACTGTAGTCCCAAGTAGACAATCTGATGACTGGGCCAAGGTGCGCTCTTTTTCCAATTCACAGCAAACCCCAGACGCGTGAGATGCATCACTGTCTGTGTCGTGTGTGTGAACGCCAGCTCTGCTGACGGGGCGAGAATCAACAGGTCGTCTAGGTAGGCTAATAGCCTTATCCCTTGACGACGCAGCGGTTCCAATGCCGCCTCCACACATTTGGAAAACGTCCGAGGTGCCAGGGCGTACCCAAACGGCATCCTCGTGAACTCGTACGCCACCCCTTGAAAGGCGAACCGCAGAAACTTTCTGTGACGCGATTGTATCGGCACATGAAAGTACGCGTCCTTTAGGTCTATGCTTGTACAAAAATCTCCCTTCTGAACACATTCCAGTAGGCGTTTTGTCGTCAGCATTCGGAAGGGCCGTTTGGTTATGCTCTCGTTGAGAATGCGTAAATCCAAAATCGGCCTCACTCCCCCCGTCTTTTTTGGCACTAGGAAATAGGGCGAGTAAAGCCCCTTGTTCCTTTGCTCCCGGGGAACTACTGTGACCGCCTCCTTCGCCAAAAGTTCCGTAATCTCTGATTTCAGAGCGGCTACTTTGTCTGGCGTTTTCATCACCGTTTCCACCACTCCCCTGAACGGGGGTGGGGTTCGGCGGAATTGGAGGGCATAACCCTTCTCTAACGTCTGTTCTAGCCAGCGTGAGAGGGTACAGCTTTGACGCCACTGCCAGCAATGCATGGAAAGCGGGTGCGCACGAAGCTGTGGTGCATCCAGTAGGAAGGACCTGTATTCCTCTATGGCCCCTGCCGCCGCTATTCCCCAACACTGGGTTGGTGGAATAGCCCAAGGTGGGCCCCCCTTGAAAGGGAGAGGACACATCAGCTCGTTCTGGGTGAGTCGGGGGCTTTGATACGTTGGTTACGCCCGTAACTCCAGTAATCTTGCCCTCCGTGAACGCAGCACGGGTCTGAACTGCGCTGTCTGAGGTACTGGCCTGAGACAGAGCGCTCTGCCCGGAAAGCGATTGCGTCATCATGTCATTGTCTGACTGAGACTGCCGCTTAACATGAGACCTATCCTTTACAGAATTCAATAGAACCTGAAAGGTGTGATCTCTGACTGACACCACACGGTGGCGCCACAATGCTTCTTTACTGGTCTTAGGCGGCTGCTCAGCGACACACTCAATGTGTGGCGAGCTGCGCTCATAGCCATGGGCATTGATACGTTCAGAACAATTTGGAGGCGTCCATACCTTGGAGGTATTCCCGCTCTCCGTGAACGTCGCACAGGTCTGATCTGCGTTGACTGAGGCATTGGCCTGCAGCAAGGCGTCATTCCCAGCTAACGGCAGCGCCTTCATGTCACATTGGGACAGAGGCATTTGCCTGCTATGTGAGACCTTTACTGCAGAGCTCCTAGGAGTCTGCAGTAAGAGATCTTTATTAGGTGAGCTAAGGCTGTGCCTTGCTACCTTTACCCTTTTCCTCTCTTGAGCGCGCTCAGCTACACACTCTAAGTGGGTTGAACTACACTCAAGATGGTGAGGGAGAGACATAGAACGTGAAGTGTTCTTAACCTTATGGAATAAAAGTCCTTCTTTGACAGTGTCAATGAGAATCATCTCTTTATTCACATATTTATAAAAACAGCCCTCCACGCCCTGAACAGTGGGGTGGGGGGGAACAGTAGGCCTCTCTGCGTCACGCGCCGGGCCGTCTTCTGCTCTCTCCCCCTCGCCTCGTCAGAGGTGCCGCCTTTTCTGGGACACCTTCTGGTGCTTCCAGGCTGGCCTCTGGACGACCTCCTTCTCCGGCGGGACCGACGTTGTCACCGTTGCTGCTGGAGGGGCCGAGCCCGCTCTCCCGCTGCTCTGGGTGTGCGTCTGTCGCCTGGCCCTTCGCCTCCCAGCTGACTTGTTGGGGGCGTTGGAGGTGGACGGGTTGGTTGGGGCTCTGCTGGCCTTCATTGCCAGTGGCAAATGTTTCGCCAGGTGCCTCCTCTCCTCGTCCAGTTTGGCGATGCGTTCGGTAGCGTCCTTCACAGCGAGGCCAAATAGCCCTTCGCTGGAGACGGGGGCGTTGAGCAAGGATGCCCTGTCGGTCTCCTTCATGGCCGTCATGGACAGCCAGAGGTGCCGCTCAGTAACCACCGAGGTGGCCATGGTCCTGCCCGCGCATATCGCCACCGCTTGCGTCAGGTGGAGTATGGCTCCAGAAATCCTGGAGGCCTCCTCCACTTCCTCACCGGTCAACTCTGACCTGCCCGTTGTGAGACGGGACAGGGAGGCCGCGAGGAGGGCGATGTTGTTCGCCGCTGCAACGCTCTGGGCTCCCAGCGTGAAGGATTTCTCAGCCAATTGGGCTGTGAACCTGTCCCTCTGTGCTGGCAGGGTGGCCTTCTTGGAGGCTGCCCAGGGACTCGAACCCGGCACTAGGTACGCCGTCATGGCGCCTTCGAGCCTAGGGATTCCCTTAGCTGCCCACTCGTATCCAGCCACTCTGGTGAATGGGGTGTACACTCTGGCCGGCGAACGCGCCGCCAGAGGTGCCCCCCACGAGCCCTCGACATATTTGCCCAGAGAGGGCAAGGCTGGAGCCATTGGCTCAGCCGCCCTTCTCGGCACGGAGTAGGGGCCGCCCTCCATCAAATCCACCTCCATTGGAGGGGGAGCTGGGGGCAGCGCAATCTCCAGTCGGGTGGCCGCCCTCTCAATGAGTCCGGGAAAGTCCGAACGCAGAGAGGCGGCCGCGAAGGACAGAGCCTCTGACCTGGCAGAGCTCATGTCATCTCCGCACAGGGAACCCTCAGACCTCACGCTTTCCGTAGGAAAGGGGGTCTTAAAGGCTGGCGCCAGAGCTCCAGATTGCCCCATTGGGACATCCGGCTCGGCGCTCTCCCCGTCATCCTCTGACTCAGCACTGCCCGCTGATGCCTCTGATCCAGAGGCGAGCACGGACATTGCGTCGTCGAGAGGGACCTCCTCTCTAAAAAACGTCCATCGCTGCTTTCTCTCCTTCATAGGAAGGAGAGCGCAGGAGGCGCAATTAGGAGGGTTGCCGAGACCTTCCTTGGCATGCAGCGGTCCCAAGCACACGAAACATAGGTCGTGGGGGTCCGAAGTAGCCATGGCGGTACAGCGGCATAGGGCCCTGAAAAGGGCCTTTGGGGGTGGATAACTTGGCGTGCTCATTTAGAAGACGTTGACGGCTGGCAGTCAACGACGAAATTCTTCTTGAGTCTTCTAGGCTTCTTCACTCTAGTCCAGTCGCTGAAGATAATGGGAGGCAGATTGAGGGAACGGGGTTCCTTATATAGGGACACCTGTACTCCTATTGGCTGTAGGTGTGTGCATAATTTTGTTTCAGGCTGCGTCTGCCTTAGGGCAGAGGGTAAACCACTAGGAGCATAGCTCCCCTATGGGGCGGAGCTCCACGATATAGAACTGCTATGGCAAATGAGGCCAAGTAGGTGTTGTTGTTCATGCAAGGCCTCATGTGGGCACAGAATGTCGAAATAGTTGTGTATACACCCACTCAATGTATTGCGGTCATAGAAAGGTACTTTGCGCTTTTGGAGAGCTAGGTGGTTGGCTCTTAAAAGAGCCTTTGGGGGTTGAGTAGTCAAGTTGAAGTCGCAGTAGCGAATTTACTTGGCTTTGACTGCCTTCTCGGTCTTCTTGGGGAGTAGGACTGCCTGGATGTTGGGCAGCACACCACCCTGAGCGATGGTCACACCGCCGAGCAGTTTGTTCAGCTCCTCGTCGTTACGGACGGCCAGTTGCAGGTGACGGGGGATGATACGAGTCTTCTTGTTGTCACGGGCAGCGTTGCCGGCCAACTCCAGGATCTCAGCAGTCAGGTACTCGAGTACGGCGGCCAGGTAGACTGGTGCGCCAGCGCCCACACGCTCGGCGTAGTTGCCTTTGCGCAGCAGCCTGTGCACACGGCCCACGGGGAACTGGAGGCCAGCACGGGATGAACGGGTCTTTGCCTTCGCCCTGGCCTTGCCTCCGGTTTTGCCTCTTCCGCTCATATTGGTAGCTTGAGAAAGTCACAGAAAGTCTGAATGAGCCGCTCGCCACTTCGAGAGCCGTACATATACCTCGCCACAAGAGGCAACGATTGGCCACCGGGCCGGTGTGGCCTTATCCAATTGGAGCGAGGGACAGACAGATGGACAGACAGACAGCCCTAAGCCGGTTCCCACCCACAGGCAGCGAGTGAGAGGCTACTTTGTTTCCCTCCGACTTTGTTACTTTGTGTCATTTCGCGTGAGCGCCAAAATGTCCGAAATGACATCCACACATTATTTCTCTCCAAATGGGAAACAAACAGCTGGTGAGGGTGCACTCTTGAGTTTGAAATCGAAGCCACTATAGTATTGTTATTGTTATTACATGGCACTTGTAACACATCACAGCAGCCTGCCTCTGAACGGGAATAGCCCAGTGGCTCATATATAAAAATGGCTGTTGAGGGTGCACTCGTGAGTTTCAATTCGAAGCCACTATAGTATTGTTATTGTTATTACATGGCACTTGTAACACATCACAGCAGCCTGCCTCTGAACGGGAATAGCCCAGTGGCTCATATATAAAAATGGCTGGTGAGGGTGCACTCGTGAGGTCGAATTTCTGAGCCATTTTGGCCCTCTATTATATGCCTCTCCCTTCGCACACACCCAGAGTGGGACAATGTTGTGTGCGTAAAAGTAGCCTAGTGTGCGTAATTTCTTTTCCACGACAGGTAGTACATGGAAATCAATGCGCTTTCTATGGAAAGAGGTGGGTGGCTCTTAAAAGAGCCTTTTGTGGTACAACATGTATCGAGTAGAACACTGTTTGTAATAGGTTTACTTCTTCTTGGGGGCTGCCTTCTTGGCCTTGGCTGCCTTGGGCTTGGCGGCTTTGGGCTTGGCTGCCTTTGTAGCCTTCTTGGGGCTCTTGGCTGCCTTCTTGGCCGCTGCGGCGGGCTTCTTCACCTTCTTGGGGCTCTTGGCGGCCTTTTTGGGTGTAGCGGGCTTCTTGGCCTTCTTGGGGGACTTCTTTGCGGCGACGGCCTTCTTGGCTGCTACCTTCTTGGGCTTCTTCGCCGCGGCGGGCTTCTTGGCGGCCACCTTCTTTACTTTGGGGACTGCGGCTTTCTTGGCGGGCTTCTTCGCCTCGACGGCTTTCTTGTTGAGCTTGAAGGAGCCGGATGCACCGGTGCCCTTGGTCTGGACCAGGGTACCCTTGGTGACGAGGCTCTTGACTGCGATCTTGACGCGGGAGTTGTTCTTCTCCACGTCGTAGCCGCCTGCCGCCAGCGTCTTCTTGAGTGCGGCCAGGGACACGCCGCTCCTCTCCTTGGAAGCGGTCACAGCCTTGACGATGAGCTCGCCTACGCTGGGTCCCGCTTTCTTGGCCTTGGCTGCTGCCTTCTTCTTGGGTGCCTTTGCCGGCGC
>NW_028157005.1:57500-75000 GCF_964263955.1 Coregonus lavaretus | reverse complement strand
TATATAACACTACATGGAATGGGCCCATTTTAAGCGGATGTGGGTGGCTCTTAAAAGAGCCTTTGGGTTCGAGTCGGGGTGTTGAGGTTCCGAAGAGAGTGGGTTTAACCGCCGAAACCGTACAGGGTGCGTCCCTGACGTTTCAGAGCGTAGACCACGTCCATGGCGGTAACGGTCTTCCTCTTGGCGTGCTCGGTGTAGGTGACTGCGTCACGGATCACGTTCTCCAGGAACACCTTCAGGACACCGCGGGTCTCCTCGTAGATCAGACCGGAAATACGCTTCACGCCGCCGCGGCGAGCCAGACGGCGGATAGCGGGTTTGGTGATTCCCTGGATGTTATCGCGGAGAACTTTGCGGTGACGCTTGGCGCCTCCTTTTCCGAGTCCCTTGCCGCCTTTGCCTCTTCCGGACATGGTGTGTTCGCTAGTTGAGTTCAAGTGAATGAATGATTTCAGCGCCGGTGCGCGGTGCGCTATTATCTGCGTTTGGTCGACCTGATTGAGGCCGGCGGCACAGAAAGCGCGCCTCTGTTATATGTTCGGAGGCGTTGCAAAGGGGAGGGCGCTCGTTCTAGGGGACTAGGGAGGAGCGATTTCAAAGATGACGTGAAAGCAACTAAAGTGCGCGGGAAACATACTCAAATACTGATATAGGCTATGTGGAACACAAGGCCAAACTGTGACAACTGGGAGATCAGCTAGTACACTGTGTCCCTCTCCTCATATTGTTGTTGTTGTTGTTGTTGTTGTTGTTGTTGTTGCACCTGATTCTACTCATTGAGGACTTGGTAATTTAGGTGACAGGTTGTTCAATCAGCTGTGGCTGTCCAGGCCTACAAGAAAAATGGGTCCTGTTGGGGGTAGCCTACTCTACCGCTGGAGTTGGGAAACACTGAAATGGAAGGGGGACACGCAGTGAGCAAAACTCCTAACCACATAAAAACACAGACACTTGAGATCATTAAGAGCTATAAGGAGTCCATCAACTACCTGGTCAGTCAAGTCATATAGGGGGGGATTTCATGGCCACCTGCTGGAGCAGAAGTCATGTTTGCCAACACTGGCCTTAAAATCATTAAATTTAGGAGCTATAAGGAGTCCATCAACTAACTGGTCAGTCAAGTCATATAGGGAGGGATGTCATGGCCACCTGCTGGAGCACAAGTAATGTTTGCCAACACTGGCCTTAAAATCATTAGGAGCTATAAGGAATAAATCAACTCATCATTCAAGTCATATAGGGAGGGATCTTAGCACCACCTGCTGGATCAGAAGTACCCTTCACCGTAGGCACAAGAGAGCCATCATCTCTCAACCGGTGCAATTTCCATAAGTATGTGGTAATAAAACAAACAACGACAGCTCCTCATATAGGCAGTGGTTTCACACATTTTTCTCCAAGATGTTCAAACGTTCATAGATGACCAGCAGGGTCAAATAATAAGCACAGTGGTTGTAGAGGTTGCAACAGGTCAGTCAGTACATCAGGAGTAAATGTCACTTGTTGTTAGTGTTGTAGTTCCTATTTCTACGGTGTTGCCTACCTGCAGCAATCATGATTTACCTGCAGTGTTGATTGCAATTACGTAATTTGTCAACTCATAATAACAGATGTTTTGCAAACCGTTGATGTTTAAATAAATGGATTCCCGGTGTCCGGATACCTTTTCTCTTAAGGGATGTGATTGAGTGAATCCAAAGTAAGTTGGTCTAAATACATAATAGGATGAATCATTCAGGTAAAATAACACAATGTCTATTTGAGTCGAATCAACGTAATATAATCCTTTTTACGTCTCTATCATCTTTACTCAATGTATTGGACCACATCAACTCAACTTACTCAAGCTTATCTACTCATAAAAACAAGCAAAAAGATCTACTCAACAATATGACGTGTGCTTTTGTTGACTGTAATAGCTTGAGTACATTCCACAAAGTCATTTTTTACAGTGTATCTAAAGACACGTTTGTTGTGGTGATGCACTTTTTCTTTGACGTTGAACTTGCATTGAACAGACAAATCCATTTCGTTACAACCCTTTTGTAGTATGACTTAGGAATATTTGTTGATGATCCTAATGTCTATGCGTGAATAGTGATTGGTTGTTGGTGAAATATTGCTGAGAACCCATCATTTCCTGGCCTTTTTTCACTATTGAGCTATTTTGAAACATTTGTTTTGCTATTGGATTCATAATGGTGACCTGGGACAAGTAATTAGTGAAACCAGAGTTCAGCAGTTGCCATTAAAGCGATCGAACCAAGTCATCCTAATAGGCTAGTATTAGCCTAAAGCAGGGTTTCCCAAACTCGGGCCACATTTTGGGAGTTTTTGCCCTAGCACTACACAGCTGATTCAAATAATCAACTCATCATCATCAAGCTGGGAGTATTAGAATCAGTTGTGGAGTGCTAGGGCAAAACGCAAAACGCGCACCCCTTGTGGACCCCAGGACCGCGTTTGGGAAACGCTGGCCTAAAGAGCAAATGCTGAAAGGGACTCACCATGAGGTGCAGTACCCACATTTAACCACAAGATGGCCTCCGTGCTCCATTGTAAAGTTTGGGCCTCTGCATGAGTCTCTCAGCAGCACTGCAACATGGGACTTTCAAAGTAAGTTGGCATGCAATGTTTTTTCTGGACTGCATGCAAGGCTATTATTACACACAACTAATAGTGTCAATTATTCATCTGAACACAATTCTTGTTACTATTCGGCCTATATTATCACTCGTTTCTTTTTCCCCTCCTTTGTAAAGCATTTTACTGTGTTACTATATAGTTCAAAGGAAGTGGATGATGCCAGATGGTTGTGTATATACACACACACAAACATTGAAGCTAGACTTCAGGCAACTAAAAAGGTGCAATACGTAGCTTTTAGACGTGTTAGTGAACAACATACATGGTGGCTAATGTAGAGGTGCGTGTATACATGGAACAATTGTGCCTTTTTGATGGAAATATGGAGGTGGCTCTTAAAAGAGCCTTTGGGGGATATTCGAGTTCAGGTCATCCTCATTTATGCGCGCTCTCCGCGAATACGGCGGGCCAGCTGGATGTCCTTGGGCATGATGGTCACCCGCTTGGCGTGGATGGCGCACAGGTTGGTGTCCTCGAACAGGCCGACCAGGTAAGCCTCGCTAGCCTCCTGTAGGGCCATCACGGCGGAGCTCTGGAAGCGCAGGTCGGTCTTGAAGTCCTGGGCGATTTCTCGCACCAGGCGCTGGAAGGGCAGCTTGCGGATGAGTAGCTCAGTGGACTTCTGGTAACGACGGATCTCTCTCAGAGCCACGGTGCCGGGCCTGTAACGGTGAGGCTTCTTCACACCGCCGGTGGCCGGGGCACTCTTGCGAGCAGCCTTAGTGGCGAGCTGCTTCCTGGGGGCTTTGCCACCGGTGGATTTGCGAGCGGTTTGCTTGGTTCTGGCCATGGCGCTGCTCTGACAGTCGGGAGTATAGCCTCGAAATGCCTATGTGAAGTTTATAAAGCCGGCAGTGGCGCCTGCTGATTGGACACCATCTCCCCACCACCCCGATTGGCCCGTTTCGCAGGCCTCCTCCGTTGGCCATTGGACGGGAGGCCCGGCCTCTCCAAAACGACTAGTTACCGGAGTGTAACTCCAGTTCTATGAGTGGAGCGGAGCCCCATAGGGGAGCTCTGCTCCTAGTGGTTTACCCTCTGCCCTAAGGCAGAAACAGCCTGAAGCAAAATTATGCACACACCTACAGCCAATAGGAGTACAGGTGTCCCTATATAAGGAACCCCGTTCCCTCAATCTGCCTCCCGAGATATTATCTTCAGCGAGACTAGAGAGGGTCGGTAGGGCCTTAAGTCCTATGGGGCTCCGCTCCACTCATAGAACTGGAGTTACACTCCGGTAACTAGTCGTTCTATATCGTGGAGCTCCGCCCCATAGGGGAGCTCTGCTCCTAGTGGTTTAAGGCGGAGCGAAACGCTCCAAAATGTACTCCCTGCCGAGCCTAACACTTCTCATTAAAAAATGAAAAAAGGTCAAGCCCAGCAATGGCTGCAACCAATTCCCGCAGTACTGCGACTAAAAAACGATTAGTTACCGGAGTGTAACTCCAGTTCTATGAGTGGAGCGGAGCCCCATAGGGGAGCTATGCTCCTAGTGGTTTACCCTCTGCCCTAAGGCAGATGCAGCCTGAAGCAAAATTATGCACACACCTACAGCCAATAGGAGTACAGGTGTCCCTATATAAGGAACCCCGTTCCCTCAATCTGCCTCCCGAGATATTATCTTCAGCGAGACTAGAGAGGGTCGGTAGGGCCTTAAGTCCTATGGGGCTCCGCTCCACTCATAGAACTGGAGTTACACTCCGGTAACTAATCGTTCTATATCGTGGAGCTCCGCCCCATAGGGGAGCTATGCTCCTAGTGGTTTAAGGCGGAGCGAAACGCTCCAAAATGTACTCCCTGCCGAGCCTAACACTTCCCATTAAAAAATGAAAAGGTCAAGCCCAGCAATGGCTGCAACCAATTCCCGCAGTACTGCGACTAAAAACCCATCAGGGCGTCACAATATACCGCGTCATCGGTTATAGACCCGCCCCATCTAGCTCAATGACAATGTCAATGGCTATTGGGCAGATCAATAGAATAGACGCCGTGCTAATCTGACTAGCAGATAGCCGTGCCTCAATATTCTATGGAACAAAATATACCAGTCATACTAAACTGAACCTCAGATAGATGACCTCACATTCTGTCCACTCAATACATGTTTCTATATGCTGACACTGTCAGCCAGGAGACATGCCACAGAATATGCTCTTCATCCGAAGCGGACCTGATAGAGACCAGTCTATCATCCTGCTTCTCCCTCCTCTACCTCAAGATTCCCCTTCAGCTGTGCTGAGTGCAATCGAGATTGGAGTTTAAAAGGCTTATTCTTGACATAAGTCTTCCTAACCAGAGCGGACCTGATTGGAACCTGTCCAAGGTCCTGCTCTGTCCTCCTTTTCTAGCTCAAGAACGCCTTTCAGCTCTGCTGAAATTCGATCGAACAAAAGAGTTAGAAAACGTGTCCATAATATGTTACTTCTAATAAAAGCGGACTTATGAACTTATTCACAATCCTGCTTTCTTTCTCTATTCTGCTCATGATCTCCCTTCAGCCACGCTGAGTACAGACCGAGCCAAAGAGTTAGAAGACATATCCAACAGATAGAAACGGATAAAAGGAGACGGTGTCGACCATGACGCTGCTCTACAAATATCCTCTACCTCTGTTCCTCTGAAAAGAGCAGTAGAAGCTGCTACTCCACGAGTGGAGTGCGCTCTAATACCCTGAGGCGGTTGTTGCCCCGCCGCCTCGTACGCCGTCTCAATGCCTTCACAAAGCCAATGAGACAAACGCTGTTTTGAAAGTGGTCTACCCAATGCAGCCGCACCGTGACACACAAACAGCTGAGGCGATGACCTAACCGCCGCTGTGCGCCTAACGTAACACGCCAAAGCGCGTACTGGGCACAGACAGTGAAGCTTTTCCTCACTCCTCTCCCCATGGGGAGGGGGATGAAAAGCCCACAATTCCACGATCTGCGATCTATATGCACTGTTAATAACCTTCGGCACAAATGCCGGGTTAGGACGTAACACCGCTCTGCTCAAATCGCCATTAATGGCAAGGCAGTCGGGTCTCGTCGACAGTGCACACAAATCGCTGACTCGTTTAGCAGTAGTCAAGGTGAGCAACAGCGCCGTCTTGATAGACAGCATCTTGAGGGGTATTTGATTCAATGGCTCGAACGGCGACTTACATAGCGCTTCGAGAACCAATGCCAAATCCCACTTGGGCAGCGTAGCTCTAGGTCTTGGCCTAAGCCGTTGCGTTCCCAATAGGAAACGTTTCACTAAAGGGTGACTGAAAACACTTTTTCCGTTAAAACCTTCATGACCAGCTGAAATTGCCGCTGCAAACACTCGAATAGTGGAGGGCGATTTCTGCTTATCAAACATAGACTGTAGGAATGAGAGCACACTCTCTACCTGACAGCTCATGGGGTCCACGTCCTGTGTATCACACCATCGTGAGAAAACGTTCCATCTGCTGGTATACACCCTAGAAGTGGAACCGGCTCTTGCGCCCTGTATTGTTCTGATCACTGCATCAGACAACCCACGGCGCTTTAACCTGTCCCATTCAGGAACCAAGCCTTCAGTGGTTGGCCGATTATGGGCCATTGCCCTATCGAGCCTCCCGCCTGAGTCAACGCGTCTCGTTGATGTGGAATTGGCCAGGGTGGCGCAATCAACATCTGACTCATCTCTGCAAACCACGGAGCCCCCGGGCGATCGGGCGCTATCAGTATCACTGACAGCTCCTCTGACCTCACCCTGGCTAGCAGTGGGAGAATGCAAGACAGCGGAGGGAATGCATACAGGAGAACTTTCGGCCACAGGTAGTGCGCGAATGCGTCTCTTCCCAATGGCGGTTCGTCCTGGTTTCTCAGAGAGAACCATAGGGGACACTGCGCGTTCACACGTGACGCGAACAGGTCCACCTCGGCTCTCCCGAATTGTTCCCAAATCTGTAGAACAATGTCCGGGTGCAGACACCACTCGTCGTCTCGAGGACCCCCTCTTGACATGAGGTCTGCCCCTACGTTCAAGTAGCCCGGAATGTGTGCTGCTCTCAACGAGCGAAGGTGCTTGTGAGCCCACAGCCACAATTCCACTGCCGCCCGATGAAGGGCAGGAGACCTGACCCCTCCCTGGCGGTTTATGTGAGCTACTGTGGTTCGGTTGTCTGACCAGACCAACACATCGCGACCCCGAAGGGTAGACGCGAAGTGGGTCAAGACCAGTCGCACCGTTTCCAACTCTAGGAGGTTGATGTGACGACCTGATTGAGGCCATGCACCTCCTATCGCTTGAGACTGACATGTCCCTCCCCATCCAGTCAGAGAGGCATCTGTAAACACTGGAATGTAGGATGACACCTTGCCCATCGGGACTCCGTGCGTGAGAACGCACGGGTTCCGCCAATAGTCCAGGTCTGCTCTTAGCGAGAGAGGAACCACCACCAACCGATGACGTTGACGCACTGGGTCTAGTCTTAGTTGGGCGAACCACCGCTGTGCTTTGCGCATGTGCAGAAGCCCTAGCGGGACCACAGAGTGGGCTGCCGACATGAGACCCAAAAGTGACCTGATCGATAGCGCCGTTACTGTGTGATTCGGACGACACTTCCTCAGGGCTAGTAACAATGCTGCCCTTCGAGGGTCCGAAATTCGCGCCCTCATCATTACAGTGTCTAGCTGTAGTCCCAGGTAGACAATCTGATGACTGGGCCAGGGTGCGCTCTTTTTCCAATTCACAGCAAACCCCAGACGCGTGAGATGAATCACTGTCTGTGTCGTGTGTGTGAACGCCAGCTCTGCTGACGGGGCGAGAATCAGCAGGTCGTCTAGGTAGGCTAATAGCCTTATCCCTTGACGACGCAGCGGTTCCAATGCCGCCTCCACACATTTGGAAAACGTTCGAGGTGCCAGGGCGTACCCAAACGGCATCCTCGTGAACTCGTACGCCACCCCTTGAAAGGCGAACCGCAGAAACTTTCTGTGGCGCGATTGTATCGGCACATGAAAGTACGCGTCCTTTAGGTCTATGCTTGTACAAAAATCTCCCTTCTGAACACATTCCAGTAGGCGTTTTGTCGTCAGCATTCGGAAGGGCCGTTTGGTTATGCTCTCGTTGAGAATGCGTAAATCCAAAATCGGCCTCACTCCCCCCGTCTTTTTTGGCACTAGGAAATAGGGCGAGTAAAGCCCCTTGTTCCTTTGCTCTCGGGGAACTACTGTGACCGCCTCCTTCGCCAAAAGTTCCGTAATCTCTGATCTCAGAGCGGCTACTTTGTCTGGCGTTTTCATCACCGTTTCCACCACTCCCTTGAACGGGGGTGGGGTCCGATGGAATTGGAGGGCATAACCCTTCTCTAACGTCTGTTCTAGCCAGCGTGAGAGGGTACAGCTTCGACGCCACTGCCAGCAATGCAGAGACAGCGGGTGCGCACGAAGCTGTGGTGCGTCCAGTAGGAAGGACCTGTATTCCTCTATGGCCCTCGCCGCCGCTATTCCCCAGCACTGGGTTGGTGGAATAGCCCAAGTCGGGCCCCCCTTGAAAGGGAGAGGATACGTCAGCTCGTTCTGGGTGAGTCGGGGGCTTTGATACGTTGGTTACGACCGTAACTCCAGTAATCTTGCCCTCCAGGAACGCAGCACGGGTCTGAACTGCGCTGTCTGAGGTACTGGCCTGAGACAGAGCGCTCTGCCCGGAAAGCGATTGCGTCATCATGTCATTGTCTGACTGAGACTGCCGCTTAACATGAGACTCATCCTTTACAGAATTCAATAGAATCTGAAAGGTGTGATCTCTGACTGACACCACACGGTGGTGCCACAATGCCTCTTTACTGGTCTTAGGCGACTGTTCAACGACACACTCAATATGTGGTGAGCTGCGCTCATAGCCATGGGCATTGACACGTTCAGAATAATTCGGAGGCGTCCATACCTTGGTTATACCTGTAACCCTGGTATTCCCGCTCTCCGTGAACGTCGCACGGGTCTGATCTGCGCTGACTGAGGCATTAGCCTGCAGCAAGGCGTCATTCCCGGCTAGCGGCTGCGTCTTCATGTCACATTGGGACAGAGACAGCTGCCTGCTGAATGTGAGGTATCCTGAGATAAGCCAAGACGGTGTCTTGGTATCTTTCCTCCCTTCACCTCCTGTGTGCGTTCAGCTCTGCACCTCTGGTGGGCTGAACTACGCTCAGTGTGGTGAGTATTAGCGCGTTCAGAAATAAGTGGGGGCGTCGATACACTGGGAAACTTCGTCACCGTGGTAATCGGGCCCTCCGTGAACGCAGCATGGGTCTGAATCGCACTAACCGAGACCTTAGTCTGCGATAGTGCGCCATCCCCAACTAGCGGCTGCGTCATCATGTCTCCTGACTGAGACTGCAGCCTGCTATGAGAGGCACTCACTACAGTACTCCTTGGAGTCTGTAATGTGAGTTCTCTTTGAGATAAACCAAGACGGCGTCTAGGTATTATTCCTCCTTTCACCTCCTGTGTGCGTTCAGCTCTGCACCCCTGGTGGGCTGAACTACACTCAGTGTGGTGAGCCTGGGCGCGTTCAGGAAAAGGTGGGGGCGCCGATACACTGGGCACCTTCGTGACCGTGGTAATCGGGCCCTTCTTGAACGCAGCATGGGTCTGGGTCGTACTAACAGAGACCTTAGTCTGTGATAGTGCGCCACCCCCAATGTGGTTATTATCAGCGCGTTCTGAGAGAAACGGGGGCGCCGATACGTGGTTACGCCCGTAACCGTAGTAATCAGGCCCTCCGTGAACGCAGCACGGGTCTGAACTGCACTGACTGAGGCGTTAGCCTGAGACAGAGCGCCGTCCCGGATAGCGGTCGCGTCATCATGCCATTATCTGGCTGAGACTGCAGCCTGCTATGTGAGACACTCACTACGGCACTCCTAGGAGTCTGTAAAGTGAGGTCCTATAAGGTACACTTAATACCTTTTATATACCTGCCTTATGTGTGCATTCAGCAACGCACCATGGTGGGCTGAGCTGCACTCATAGTGGTAAGAGAGAGAGCGAGAGTGAGGAAGGTCGAACGCTCTCGGATGTATTATGGAAAAGGGGGCTCTTTCTTGACAGTGTCAAGTAGAGCCAACTCTTTATTACACACATCAACAAAAAACATTCTCCTCCATACACTCAACGGTAGAGTGGGGGGGGACAGTGGGCTCGGTCACAGCAGGCGCTGTGCCGTCTTCCGTTCTCTCCCCCTCGCCTGTCATAAACGGCGTCTCTTCTGGCCGCCCTTCGGGTGATGCCAGGATGACGCTTTAATGACCTCTCTCGCCGGCACCTCTGGCGCTGCAGGGGGGGGGCGAGGCCCGCTCCCTTGCTGCTGGAGGCCGCCGTCTGACGCCAAGCTGTAGCGAGAGTAACGGCCGCCCTTCCTCATATCCACTTCCGGGTTGGAGGGAATGGGGGGCAGCTTAATCTCCCGCTGTTTAGCAGCCCACTCAATGAGACCTGAGAATTCAGGCACAGAGAGGCTGTGGCGTCATCATCCAGGGATGTAATGACCTCACAATTTCCCGAAGGAAAAGGGGTGTTAAACATCTGGGTCAGTGTAATGAATTGTTCCAATAGAATATTCATTTCTTCCCCAATAGCCCTGTCATCTCCTGAGTCAGTGCCCTCAGATGATGCCTCAGCTGAGACTAACACTGATAGCACATCCTCAAGAGGAATATCCTCCCTAAAAATGCCCAATGCTGCTTCCACTCCTTCAAAAAAGGAGGGCGCAGCTGGCGCATAGTGGGGGATTGATGAAGCTGTCCCTGGCGTGCTGTGCCTCTCAACCCACGAAACAGTGTCGGGGGGGGTCGACAGCCGCCAAGGGGAACAGCGACATTGAGCTCTGAAAAGAGCTTTTGTTAAATGCTTACCTTGGATAAGCTAGGTGTGCTCATTGTAGGAAGACGTTGATGGCTGGATATCAACGACGAGATCTTCCTGAGTCTTCTATGGCTTCTTCAATTCTAGTCCAGTCGCTGAAGATAATGGGAGGCAGATTGAGGGAACGGGGTTCCTTATATAGGGACACCTGTACTCCTATTGGCTGTAGGTGTGTGCATAATTTTGCTTCAGGCTGCATCTGCCTTAGGGCAGAGGGTAAACCACTAGGAGCATAGCTCCCCTATGGGGCGGAGCTCCACGATATAGAACCCATAGGGCGTCACAATATACCGCGTCATCGGTTATAGACCCGCCCCATCTAGCTCAATGACAATGTCAATGGCTATTGGGCAGATCAATAGAATAGACGCCGTGCTAATCTGACTAGCAGATAGCCGTGCCTCAATATTCTATGACAACACTATTATCCACTAATGGAATGACATAAAATGTCACTCTACATTATGTGTCCAATAGCCCGCCTTACTCACTCAATGGAACCCAGAGATTAGTAGGCAGGGACAAAATATACCAGTCATACTAAACTGAACCTCAGATAGATGACCCCACATTCTGTCCACTTAATACATGTTTCTATATGCTGACACTGTCAGCCAGGAGACATGCCACAGAATATGCTCTTCACCCAAAGCGGACCTGATAGAGACCAGTCTATCATCCTGCTTCTCCCTCCTCTACCTCAAGATTCCCCTTCAGCTGTGCTGAGTGCAATCGAGATTGGAGTTTAAAAGGCTTATCCTTGACATAAGTCTTCCTAACCAGAGCGGACCTGATTGGAACCTGTCCAAGGTCCTGCTCTGTCCTCTTTTTCTAGCTCAAGAACGCCTTTCAGCTCTGCTGAAATTCGATCGAACAAAAGAGTTAGAAAACATGTCCATAATATGTTACTTCTAATAAAAGCGGACTTATGAACTTATTCACAATCCTGCTTTCTTTCTCTATTCTGCTCATGATCTCCCTTCAGCCACGCTGAGTACAGACCGAGCCAAAGAGTTAGAAGACATATCCAACAGATAGAAACGGATAAAAGGAGACGGTGTCGACCATGACGCTGCTCTACAAATATCCTCTACCTCTGTTCCTCTGAAAAGAGCAGTAGAAGCTGCTACTCCACGAGTGGAGTGCGCTCTAATACCCTGAGGCGGTTGTTGCCCCGCCGCCTCGTACGCCGTCTCAATGCCTTCACAAAGCCAATGAGACAAACGCTGTTTTGAGAGTGGTCTACCCAATGCAGCCGCACCGTGACACACAAACAGCTGAGGCGATGACCTAACCGCCGCTGTGCGCCTAACGTAACACGCCAAAGCGCGTACTGGGCACAGACAGTGAAGCTTTTCCTCACTCCTCTCCCCATGGGGAGGGGGATGAAAAGCCCACAATTCCACGATCTGCGATCTATATGCACTGTTAATAACCTTCGGCACAAATGCCGGGTTAGGACGTAACACCGCTCTGCTCAGATCGCCATTAATGGCAAGGCAGTCGGGTCTCGTCGACAGTGCACACAAATCGCTGACTCGTTTAGCAGTAGTCAAGGCGAGCAACAGCGCCGTCTTGATAGACAGCATCTTGAGGGGTATTTGATTCAATGGCTCGAACGGCGACTTACATAGCGCTTCGAGAACCAATGCCAAATCCCACTTGGGCAGCGTAGCTCTAGGCCTTGGCCTAAGCCGTTGCGTTCCCAATGGGAAACGTTTCACTAATGGGTGACTGAAAACACTTTTTCCGTTAAAACCTTCATGACCAGCTGAAATTGCCGCTGCAAACACTCGAATAGTGGAGGGCGATTTCTGCTTATCAAACATAGACTGTAGGAATGAGAGCACACTCTCTACCTGACAGCTCATGGGGTCCACGTCCTGTGTATCACACCATCGTGAGAAAACGTTCCATCTGCTGGTATACACCCTAGAAGTGGAACCGGCTCTTGCGCCCTGTATTGTTCTGATCACTGCATCAGACAACCCACGGCGCTTTAACCTGTCCCATTCAGGAACCAAGCCTTCAGTGGTTGGCCGATTATGGGCCATTGCCCTATCGAGCCTCCCGCCTGAGTCAACGCGTCTCGTCGATGTGGAATTGGCCAGGGTGGCGCAATCAACATCTGACTCATCTCTGCAAACCACGGAGCCCCCGGGCGATCGGGCGCTATCAGTATCACTGACAGCTCCTCTGACCTCACCCTGGCTAGCAGTGGGAGAATGCAAGACAGCGGAGGGAATGCATACAGGAGAACTTTCGGCCACGGGTAGTGCGCGAATGCGTCTCTTCCCAATGGCGGTTCGTCCTGGTTTCTCAGAGAGAACCATAGGGGACACTGCGCATTCACACGTGACGCGAACAGGTCCACCTCGGCTCTCCCGAATTGTTCCCAAATCTGTAGAACAATGTCCGGGTGCAGACACCACTCGTCGTCTCGAGGACCCCCTCTTGACATGAGGTCTGCCCCTACGTTCAAGTAGCCCGGAATGTGTGCTGCTCTCAACGAGCGAAGGTGCTTGTGAGCCCACAGCCACAATTCCACTGCCGCCCGATGAAGGGCAGGAGACCTGACCCCTCCCTGGCGGTTTATGTGAGCCACTGTGGTTCGGTTGTCTGACCAGACCAACACATCGCGACCCCGAAGGGTAGACGCGAAGTGGGTCAAGACCAGTCGCACCGTTTCCAACTCTAGGAGGTTGATGTGACGACCTGATTGAGGCCATGCACCTCCTATCGCTTGAGACTGACATGTCCCTCCCCATCCAGTCAGAGAGGCATCTGTAAACACTGGAATGTAGGATGACACCTTGCCCATCGGGACGCCGTGCGTGAGAACGCACGGGTTCCGCCAATAGTCCAGGTCTGCTCTTATCGAGAGAGGAACCACCACCAACCGATGACGTTGACGCACTGGGTCTAGTCTTAGTTGGGCGAACCACCGCTGTGCTTTGCGCATGTGCAAAAGCCCTAGCGGGACCACAGAGTGGGCTGCCGACATGAGACCCAAAAGTGACATGATCGATAGCGCCGTTACTGTGTGATTCGGACGACACTTCCTCAGGGCTAGTAACAATGCTGCCCTTCGAGGGTCCGAAATTCGCGCCCTCATCATTACAGTGTCTAGCTGTAGTCCCAGGTAGACAATCTGATGACTGGGCCAGGGTGCGCTCTTTTTCCAATTCACAGCAAACCCCAGACGCGTGAGATGAATCACTGTCTGTGTCGTGTGTGTGAACGCCAGCTCTGCTGACGGGGCGAGAATCAGCAGGTCGTCTAGGTAGGCTAATAGCCTTATCCCTTGACGACGCAGCGGTTCCAATGCCGCCTCCACACATTTGGAAAACGTTCGAGGTGCCAGGGCGTACCCAAACGGCATCCTCGTGAACTCGTACGCCACCCCTTGAAAGGCGAACCGCAGAAACTTTCTGTGGCGCGATTGTATCGGCACATGAAAGTACGCGTCCTTTAGGTCTATGCTTGTACAAAAATCTCCCTTCTGAACACATTCCAGTAGGCGTTTTGTCGTAAGCATTCGGAAGGGCCGTTTGGTTATGCTCTCGTTGAGAATGCGTAAATCCAAAATCGGCCTCACTCCCCCCGTCTTTTTTGGCACTAGGAAATAGGGCGAGTAAAGCCCCTTGTTCCTTCGCTCTCGGGGAACTACTGTGACCGCCTCCTTCGCCAAAAGTTCCGTAATCTCTGATCTCAGAGCGGCTACTTTGTCTGGCGTTTTCATCACCGTTTCCACCACTCCCTTGAACGGGGGTGGGGTCCGATGGAATTGGAGGGCATAACCCTTCTCTAACGTCTGTTCTAGCCAGCGTGAGAGGGTACAGCTTTGACGCCACTGCCAGCAATGCTGAGAAAGCGGGCGCGCACGAAGCTGTGGTGCGTCCAGTAGGAAGGACCTGTATTCCTCTATGGCCCTCGCCGCCGCTATTCCCCAGCACTGGGTTGGTGGAATAGCCCAAGGCGGGCCCCCTTTGAAAGGGAGAGGACACATCAGCTCGTTCTGCGTGAGTCGGGGGCTTTGATACGTTGGTTACGACCGTAACTCCAGTAATCTTGCCCTCCGTGAACGCAGCACGGGTATGAACTGCACTGTCTGAGGTACTGGCCTGAGACAGAGCGCTCTTCCCGGAAAGCGATTGCGTCATCATGTCATTGTCTGACTGAGACTGCCGCTTAGCATGAGACTTATCCTTTACAGAACTCAACAGAATCTGAAAGGTGTGATCTCTGACTGATACCACACGGTGGTGCCACAATGCCTCTTTACTGGTCTTAAGCGGCTGTTCAACGACACACTCAATGTGTGGTGAGCTGCGCTCAGAGCCATGGGCATTGATACGTTCAGAATAATTCGGAGGCGTCCATACCTTGGTTATACCTGTAACCCTGGTATTCCCGCTCTCCGTGAACGTCGCACGGGTCTGATCTGCGCTGATTGAGGCATTAGCCTGCAGCAAGGCGTCATTCCCGTTTAGCGGCTGCGTCTTCATGTCACATTGGGACAGAGACAGCTGCCTGCTGAATGTGAGGTATCCTGAGATAAGCCAAGACGGTGTCTTGGTATCTTTCCTCCCTTCACCTCCTGTGTGCGTTCAGCTCTGCACCTCTGGTGGGCTGAACTACGCTCAGTGTGGTGAGTATTAGCGCGTTCAGAAAGAAGTGGGGGCGCCGATACACTGGGAAACTTCGTCACCGTGGTAATCGGGCCCTCCGTGAACGCAGCATGGGTGTGAATCGCACTAACCGAGACCTTAGTCTGCGATAGTGCGCCATCCCCAACTAGCGGCTGCGTCATCATGTCTCCTGACTGAGACTGCAGCCTGCTATGAGAGGCACTCACTACAGTACTCCTTGGAGTCTGTAATGTGAGGTCTCTTTGAGATAAACCAAGACGGCGTCTAGGTATTATTCCTCCTTTCACCTCCTGTGTGCGTTCAGCTCTGCACCTCTGGTGGGCTGAACTACACTCAGTGTGGTGAGCCTGGGCGCGTTCAGGAAAAGGTGGGGGCGCCGATACACTGGGCACCTTCGTGACCGTGGTAATCGGGCCCTTCTTGAACGCAGCATGGGTCTGGGTCGTACTAACAGAGACCTTAGTGCGCCACCCCCAATGTGGTTATTATCAGCGCGTTCTGAGAGAAACGGGGGCGCCGATACGTGGTTACGCCCGTAACCGTAGTAATCAGGCCCTCCGTGAACGCAGCACGGGTCTGAACTGCACTGACTGAGGCGTTAGCCTGAGACAGAGCGCCGTCCCGGATAGCGGTCGCGTCATCATGCCATTATCTGGCTGAGACTGCAGCCTGCTATGTGAGACACTCACTACGGCACTCCTAGGAGTCTGTAAAGTGAGGTCCTATAAGGTACACTTAATACCTTTTATATACCTGCCTTATGTGTGCATTCAGCAACGCACCATGGTGGGCTGAGCTGCACTCATAGTGGTAAGAGAGAGAGCGAGGAAGGTCGAACGCTCTCGGATGTATTATGGAAAAGGGGCTCTTTCTTGACAGTGTCAAGTAGAGCCAACTCTTTATTACACACATCAACAAAAAACATTCTCCTCCATACACTCAACAGTAGAGTGGGTGGGGACAGTGGGCTCGGTCACAGCAGGCGCTGTGCCGTCTTCCGTTCTCTCCCCCTCGCCTGTCATAAACGGCGTCTCTTCTGGCCGCCCTTCGGGTGATGCCAGGATGACGCTTTAATGACCTCTCTCGCCGGCACCTCTGGCGCTGCAGGGGGGGGCGAGGCCCGCTCCCTTGCTGCTGGAGGCCGCCGTCTGACGCCAAGCTGTAGCGAGAGTAACGGCCGCCCTTCCTCATATCCACTTCCGGGTTGGAGGGAATGGGGGGCAGCTTAATCTCCCGCTGTTTAGCAGCCCACTCAATGAGACCTGAGAATTCAGGCACAGAGAGGCTGTGGCGTCATCATCCAGGGATGTAATGACCTCACAATTTCCCGAAGGAAAAGGGGTGTTAAACATCTGGGTCAGTGTAATGAATTGTTCCAATAGAATATTCATTTCTTCCCCAATAGCCCTGTCATCTCCTGAGTCAGTGCCCTCAGATGATGCCTCAGCTGAGACTAACACTGATAACACATCCTCAAGAGGAATATCCTCCCTAAAAATGCCCAATGCTGCTTCCACTCCTTCAAAAAAGGAGGGCGCAGCTGGCGCATAGTGGGGGATTGATGAAGCTGTCCCTGGCGTGCTGTGCCTCTCAACCCACGAAACAATGTCGGGGGGGGGTCGACAGCCGCCAAGGGGAACAGCGACATTGAGCTCTGAAAAGAGCTTTTGTTAAATGCTTACCTTATGGATTAGCTTGGTGTGCTCATTGTAGGACGACGTCGATGATCTGGAAAATCGACGGCGTTTTCTTCGTCCTGAGTCTTCTCTTCTTGGCTTCTTCAGTCTAGTCCAGTCGCTGAAGATAATGGGAGGCAGATTGAGGGAACGGGGTTCCTTATATAGGGACACCTGTACTCCTATTGGCTGTAGGTGTGTGCATAATTTTGCTTCAGGCTGTTTCTGCCTTAGGGCAGAGGGTAAACCACTAGGAGCAGAGCTCCCCTATGGGGCGGAGCTCCACGATATAGAACTCAAACTCCCGGTGCGCGCGCAATAGGACGCCGCCGGCCCTTTACGCGCAATAATAGTCGCCAAAGTCAAGAGTGACAGCTTATAGGCACGTATCATCTAATGCTAGCCTGCTATGGCAAATGAGGCCAAGTAGGTGTTGTTGTTCATGCAAGGCCTCATGTGGGCACAGAATGTCGAAATAGTTGTGTATACACCCACTCAATGTATTGCGGTCATAGAAAGGTACTTTGCGCTTTTGGAGAGCTAGGTGGTTGGCTCTTAAAAGAGCCTTTGGGGGTTGAGTAGTCAAGTTGAAGTCGCAGTAGCGAATTTACTTGGCTTTGACTGCCTTCTCGGTCTTCTTGGGGAGTAG